>NC_080561.1:38613563-38903563 GCF_030253575.1 Rhododendron vialii | reverse complement strand
TTGAGACTACCATTAATATTAATTAATCCGTAGACCAAACCTAATCGTCAAACCAAACCATCAGCATGCATGCACTTAACTACCAATTAACCTCCAACCAGTCAAAACCCAATTCCTCCTAACAAAAATTCTAACGGCAGAGACGATTTGCAGAGAACCACGCAGAGACAAACGCGTTTGGTCCCATTTCGGGTCCTGAAAAAATCTAGAAAAATATCAATAAATTTTTGAATATTATTTTATGGGGCCCTGGAAAAAATTAGCTCCAGTAGATATCGGTAAGTATTATTTTTGGATTCATAGGGGCAAACTTAGATTTTTTCGGGACCCGAAATGGCGCCAAACACGTTTGTCTCTGCGTGGTTCTCTGCAAATTGCTCTGCGGACAGTAGGACTTCCGATTCCCTAAACTCTCTCCTGCAGAAAATTACTCCATCCAAACCACAAACAGCCCCGGAAAACACTATTCAACCTATAACCTCTCCTGAGCCCTTTCCGCAACGCAAAAAAGTCTTTATTTTTTAAGAAGAAAATTTCAAGATAAAAAATTATGGGCTTATTAAAATATAAAAATATGCAATATGGATCTTGTTTGAAAGATCTCATCTAGATCTTTTATACAATGCAAAAAAATTTGAAAAATTATTTTTCATTTACATTATTTTTGAATTTGAAAATGTGAAATAAGCTTCTTATTTGTTTTTCTATAACTTTTTTCTCGAAAGGCAAAGAAATTTTATTAATCATTGAAATTGCTACAAAGATTAATAGGAACAAAGAATGATGACATCATATTCCTAACCTGAGACCCATCTGAGTTACAAAGTTAAGAATAATCTTATGTTCATCCGAGACCCAAACCCGAGGTTAGCAAGAAAACAATTTTTGTTAACAAGTTTTTTGTTAGTAGAAACGAAATGTGAAAATGCTGATAGTTTTTTGTTAGTGGAAGCGAAATGAAAAAATGCGTTAAGTTTTTTTTGTGGTTTTTGTTAGTAAAAACACCCCCTAATTAATATAACCCAACAAATCAAAACAAGTTCTCCAATAAATTTTGAAACCTAAAAAATAGACCGGTAAACAAATGAAAGGGAAATCGCTATATCCATTTTCCTTTTACTTATAACATGTCTCGTTAAGTTAGAGTTTGTTTTTTGCATAGAGTTTTTTTGTCATTAACTTATTATGTATTATTATGGTTAGGATTTATTTAAGGAGTTCATTGAGATCCTCACATAAAGTCTTTCAGTACAACCACTCAAGGCGCACCACTCCCCCACGTAGATCGCATATATTCCCTCCGTTCCATACTGAGAGTCTACAATGAAAAGTTGTGTCATTTTCAAATCAAAAAATTATTACTTCCGTGTATAATTTTTTAAATTTTTTCATACCAAATTAATATACTAATCGAGATCTTTAATACGATACAAAAAAATTCAAAAAATTATACAAAAAAGTAGTTGATTTTTATATTTGAAAAATGAGAGAGAGAGAGAGTGAGACTCTCAATATGGAATGGAAGGAGTATCATGATACACCCCTCCTATCTCGATCGGCCTCGCCCTCACTCTCAAACCATTGTACTTTGCATTGACCCATTGGATGGAAAAAAAATTTCCGAGCGGGTACCACGTGGCGTCTACTCATGCATTCGAGCCGTTCATTTCATTTTTGAACGGCTCAGATTTGGAGAGAAAGAAAGTGTTGGGGTGAGAGGAGAGAGAGGGTTTTAATCTGACCTGTCCAAAAGTATATCGGACCGCTCGGATGCGCTGAACGGGTATCACATGGGATATACCCGCTCAGCACTGAAAAATCTCTCCATTGGATGCGGATGAATATCAGGGAGCTGACCTCGCCAAGAACCAAGGCCTCGATTCACTATTAAAAGTTAGATGATTGGATCGAGCATTTATAGGTATTGCGCTGAGCTGATTTTTAGCAAAGACCTTTGATAAAATGTTTTACATTTAATGAACGGTTCAGATCGTTTGTGTGAGCCCCACACTGTGATTTGTGCATAATTTGTGTGTAAAAATCTCTGTGTAGACTTACTGTAGTTTGAAGTAAGAGGAGAAGCACAACAACGAGGTACATCAAGTACTTAGGGTGGGTTTGAATTGAAAAGTAGAATGACTTATTTTTTTGTCTTTATTTAATTTTTTTTTTGCATTTGTTTGTTTTGCGTTAAATTTTTGTGACTTAATGATTTGTCTCGAAGAAAAGAATCGTAAAAGTACAAAATTTTGATCGAAACTCATAATTTTTTGAATAAAGACAAAAATAAGTCAATAAAACAATTTTTTTTTTACTTATTCTTGGTTTTTTAAAAAAAAATTAGTATGAGTTTCGATCAAATTTTTTTACTCTTCCGATTCCTCTTGCTGAGACGAATCTATAAGTCACAAAAATTTGACGCAAAACTAACAAATGTGAAATTTTTTTGAATAGAGAGAAAAAAGAAGTTACTATTTGTTGGAAGAAGTCATGAGAGAGAGAGAGAGAGGTATAGAAGTGGGCTTGGATTGTTTCAATCTTGCAAAATGCGGCCGACTTTTTAGAGTCCCTAATCCAATCTCATACTACTGATAAATTTTTTGCACTTTTCGAAACTCTCTTAATGCTTTAATTTCTTTTTATATTGTACTGGTTTAATTTAATTTAATTTATTTTTTACATCTTTTAACTAATGAAAATGTTCTACGAAACAATCAAACCACAAAGTTTACACCTCACACCACATTGACCACAATTTTACAGGAAGAGCCAAAGCAAAACAAAAAAAGCAGTGCAAGAGCCAAACCACAGAGAAAGTTTGTTTTCATTGATTAATAAGAGGAAAATGATAATACTGAAATTCCTTTGATTAATGCCGGAACTTTAGCACAGAAGAGTACTGCACCTTGTACATGGTACAAGAAAACCATACAAATACAATAAAACATGGTACAAGAAAACCTGGCCAAGAGCCAAACCACACAAATACAATCCTTTTATACACATAAATAGTTTCGGCGTTACCACCACCCTTGCTAAAAAATCTTATTTGCTTAGCATAAGACGAACAAAGGGGTAGATCTGGTGGAGGAGGAGGCAAAGAAGTAGATGGAGTGGGCCCGTCCTCAACAACAAAAGCAGTCGCTAGGCCCCACGACAAGTGCGAATCGAAGTGACAATGCATCAACCATACACCTGCACTTGCAATCAAACTTTCAAAAACTTATGAATAAGTATCCATTTTGCAATCTATACACTCTATTCTCATAAGTTAATGGCCCATTTTCATAATCACTTATTTTTCGATTGCACATTTTCTAGAGCTGTCTGGAAGGAGATATTGCGAAGGAACCACATTCATAGAGGCCCACTTATGTGGGAAGATGAAAAGAAATGGTTCTTGCTGCATTCTAAGGGGAAGACAATTAGGAAACCTATTCTAAAATTATCACTGGCTGCTACTGTTTATGGAGTTTGGCGTGAGCGGAATATGAGGATCTTTCAGAAAAAGATGATGAAGGCTGATCTGTTGGGCTCCAAGATTTGCAACAACATCAGAGATGCCATAATGGGTTAGCGAAATATCAATTCCACGCCGGAGAACAACATCTTGTTCAGGGCTTGAGGAGTTCCTTTCCCACGGTTGATATCTACTGTAGAAGTTTAATTTTCGTTAGTTCTTTTCTTTGGTTGATAGGTGCCTGGTTGTATAGTTTTTCTTTTCTGCTTGGTGGCTCCTTTTTAAGGGAGTTGGCTGAGATAGTTTTTTGTGTCCTGTTTGGACCATGATGTTTTCTTGTTTGGGGCTTATATGGAAGAGTAAATATACCGAAAAAAAAAGGTTAACGGCCCATTTATTTCACATTAAATATTTTCTTGTAACTGATAAATTGAAAATAAGAAAAATTAAGAATAGTTTGAATCTGTTAAGACAGTCCATAAGTGCTAAAGCTATTGCTTCTCCTTCAGCCGCTTTGGCGCAGTGGTTCACGAGGATGTACCCTATTGGGTGTTGCACTGGACAAAGTATCATAGAGTCGGTTGAAGAATGAGATTCTTTTCTTCCATTTCTTATCCTCTTTCACTTATTAGTCATTGTTTCTTGAAAGATATTCAATGAAAAATAAACACTCTGCTAAAATAAAATACCAAGTAAACAAAATGGGACGGAGAGAATATTTAATATCGAATATAAATAAATGAATAAGTCATGGAAATTAAATGGATCTAAAGATATGATATTGAAAAACATACCAGGGTTATTTGCCGTAAATCTAATGACGGTCCACCCTCCAACAGGCACCCCGACGGTATTGCGTATCTGCGGATTGACTAGATTGAACATCTTCGGCCCAGTTGCGGGATCGTAATTGCCAAACCCTTGGGCCAAAACATAAAAGTTGTACCCGTGCAAATGCATCGGGTGGCTCTGTTCACCAACCAACGCCGTGTTTTGAAACACAATCTCAACCGTAGAATTATACCTCAGTTTCGTAACCTTTGTTGACCTCGACGTCATCACGAGCGCCGTATTCAAGGCGTTGCTTGTATTCGTGTAGTCGAACACCACCGGTGGATATTTAGGAAAATCGGTGGTGTAGATCCCAGACGTTAGATTGTAGTAAGACGCTTCCAGCATTGACAACTTGGTAGGGAGCTCGAAAGATTCGTTGTTCATGCTCGCAGCAAATTGTAGCCCTAAAGGAGCCCCACAAGTATTGTTTGCTCCGCAAGGGACCAGCCCCAAGCCTTCCGTCAAAAACATTTTTTCATCGATTTTGAGTGGGACTGGCGCCCAGTGAGGCCCGTTCACAAGACTCGTCACGCTGGAATAGAATTTGAAGGCCGCAGAAGTGTCGTCCGCGGCGGGTAGGTTCGGCATCAGTGGGGATGATGGTGTGGCATTTTCATACGTAACGATCCCGGTGGTGGTGGTCTCATCATAAGCATCTCCCAAGCTGTCGTAGCAATGTGCCGCCATGTAATAGGAGGCTGGTGGCTGGTCGGCGGTGAGTAACACGTCTATGGTCTGCCCTGGTGATATGACCATGACGTCAGTGACCATTGGATTGGTGTAACAAGCATCGACAGCAACAACCGTCATTGTGTGATTTGCTATCTTAAAGAAGAGCTCGCTATAGAGTGCAACGTTGATGATACGCAAGAGATATGTTTTTCCTCGTACAACCTTCAGCTTATATGTGCCTGACAAGAGAAAAATCACCATAGGTTCACTATATCACTTTGCAATTTAAAAAATGTCTTTATCATATCAATCTGAATAAAATATCTGTTGTAAATCAATTTTTGTTAATATCACTCACCAAATGATGTGCAATTATATAGATCACCAGGTTGACCGTTGATGGTGAAAGCATCGGAAACGTTAGGCCCATGCCCGTCGCCTAGTGCTTGGTTCTCGATGTCCATGATATTAGCATTCCACCACTCTCCTACAATCACAAATTAATTGATTTCTTAAATTTTGGTATATTTTTCTTGTAATCTCAATGTGTTTATTTGATTTAAAAACCTTTTATTCAGTTAATACTAGACTGGTTAGTTTCAATCTTGTACAAATACATTTTTTAAACATGGAGCAATGCTACAAAGACTTTATAATGTGCACGAATGTGTTCCGAATAATCCGATTCATGTTAATCGCTTACTCCTTTCGTTCCACTTTGTTGTGCTCTTATTTCTTTTTGAGATGTCCCAAAATGATATGCTTGTTTCAAAACTTTCCATTTTTGGATGTCTCTATTACCATTTTACCCCTCATTTTCTTCTACATTTAAGAAGGTTAGCAATTCAAAATTTGAATCTAATTGGAAAGGACACAAACGTGGAGAAATATGGCGCCATGCTCCTCAATGACATGACATAAAATTGGATTTCGCTCCAATACCATATTTGGGTTTAGTTTTTTTTATTTTATTACATAATTTTAATATTTTGTCAAAGGGGTAAAATGGTAAAATTGATAAAAAGTCAATACAATTACGATGTTTTCTTAAATTATGGGAAAATCAATATAGGCGCAACAAAGTGGGATGAAGAGAGTATTAATTTGTGAGACCCGCACATCGAATTGTTAGGGACACACTAGTGTTAGAATCCATGGACACAAATCTGTGCGTGCAAGACTTTATTTTTTAATTCATAATATGGGTTACATGTACAACAGCGCTGCAACACGGATTTTTGCACACAAATTGTGCACAAATCACGGTGTGGGGTCTATTAAGAGTCCAACACAACGATCTGAGCCGTTTATTAAATTTAAATTTTTTTTTCAAGGGTTCCTTAAGAAAAATCAGCTTAGTCCGATACTTATAAATGTTTGATCAAATCATCTAACTTTTCATTCAGATTTTCGAATAATGAAAAGTTAGATGATTTAATCAAGCACTTATAGATATCGAATTGATCTGATTTTTTAGGGGGACTCTTGAAAAAATGCAAAGAATGAATGGCTCGAATCATTTGTGTGAGATCCATAATGAGCCCCACAACAATCTGTGTGGATAGACTTATTGCATCTACAACTGCTTAAGAGCATCCACTTCACTTTAAAGAGAAAAATGAAAGAAACAACCTCACATCAGCCTCTTTACTAGTAGGGACCCCTTGCCAAAGTTTTAGTTTTGCAACAGTTCCTCTTTATCTTAAGAGAGGCACAGTTTGTCAGTTAAAAGTTTTTATATGAGTTTCCAATCCGTACTTTATCTCGCCCACTCCTTTTATTTGTCTTCATTCCGGCATTGTTCATCTGTGGGGACTACTTTATTAATATTTAATCGAAAAAAGAGTCAAATTAAAAAGCCTAATACAGTAGATATTTTAAAAGTGAATAACTTAAATAATAAATTCATTTTTTAATATGTAAATTTGTCCAAAATATAAATAGTCTAATGCGGAAGCTCTAATAGACTAGTTAATTACTACTGTATGTGAACTTTCATGGATATATACCATGAAGTTTGATAACTTTTGGCTGGAAATAAATAGAAGGGTTTGGAATGTACCCAAAAGAATTGGGAATTCTTCGACGGGTTTTGGGAACGGGTACAAGTGACCCTTTCTCGGTTGGATGATCAACGCCCCATGTACAGTTGCGCGAAGCCAATTGGAGTGAGCATGCCACCAAAGAGTCCCTTCTTGACCTGTAATGGTAAATCTGTATGTGTAATTATTTCCAGGGACTATTGGGCATTGAGTTACAAATTCAGGTCCATCGGCCCATCCACTCTGTAGCTGGAAAACCCCGTGCCTACAAAGATTATCAGGATAAGAAATATAGACCACAGTCGAAAAAAAGTTCATATAAGATGACAAAAAGACCCTTCTAGAGTTCCACTTCTTAAATTTTACTTTTTAGTGAGACATCATCATTACACTCTAAAAGTTACAACTCTTCGTATTTACCCTCTATAAAAATATCATCATAATACTTTTATCCAATAGTAACTTTCAAAATGAAATCTACTTTTAATTAGAAATAAAATAGAAATGCATCAACTTTTACTCACTAACTTTAAAAAATGGACTCTTAATACTGGACTTTTAAAAGAGGATGGAGGGAGCAAGAATTAAGAGAAATCAGAAAAAACAGCTTGATGGCTACTTTTAGCATTTTTCTTCCCAATCATTATAAGCATTTTCTATATATATAGATGGGTCTGTTCGTGAATGGGGGAGACTTATTAAAGCCGGAGCAAAGTCTAGACTGATTCTACAAGTTTTCATAGCACCTATGAAGTTACGAAACTAGAAAGAAAAACAAATACTGCACTTGGGCTTAAGCCCAAATTAGGACAAAATTGATATATATATTTTTTTTTTGGGTGCTTATTTTGACCTATGTAAAGTTGTAAACTTTTGTAAGTGAAGAACGTTCTAATCCTTCTTTTTATTTTCTATTACTCTTTTATATGTAACTGGAGACTTTCATGTACAGGAGCACTTCTCTCATCCTAAAATTGAACCGTTCCTTACACGACCGAATCCATCACACCTGTGAGTCACAACAGATCCTCTTTTAAATAAGGGTGAACAAAATTATTCTACTCACAACTGGTCTAGTTGAAATGGACATGAACATTACTCTTTGGAATTGTTTCATTTACCAATGTGCCCTTGACAAAACTTTTTACGTTTAGGCGTACGTAGCAAGTAAGGGGGTGTTTCTGGTAGTAAATAGTTTGTAGATTTTTATTTGTGGTTGAGAAGTTACGTATTTCTGGTAGTGAATAAGTTATTGAGAAATGTCAAGTTGTTTTCAGTAATTAATAAGTTGTTGATGTGTTTGTGAGTAGATTTATTGTAATAAAAAAAGTTGTTAACTAAATGGTAAAATACTAAAAAAAATTTGTTATTAAAAACGAGATGATAAAATACGTTAAATTTTTAGTATTTTTTTTAATGGAAACACCCCTGAATATAGTCGAGATCTCTTGAGTGGTTCGCTTGCCGAGGCAAAACATCTTTAGAAAAGTGGAAAGGATTTGTGTTGATACCGGTAAAGGTTTGCTAATTGAAGGGAAATTTCAGTCACAAAATAATAAACAGAAGAAATCATTACAAATATTTTGAATAAGTGGGAAACTGGATTTATTTCGAACTTTGATTTTGAAATCAATAATGCTACTCACATAATAATCCAAACACAACAATTCATACAATCTCTCACATGCATGTGGGGTCCATACATAATAGTGTGTGTGGAGCCCATATGTATGTGAGATGTTGTGTTTGAATTATTGTGTGAATATCATTTTTATTTTGAAATATTGGGCAATCACTCGCGTGCGCATTGAACGCGATCTAATCGCTAGTAACAGAAACATGTGGTAGCTAGTGTATATATAGTCGTAGTATAGTAATACTCACCAATGAATCGTAAGGTTGTAAGGAGATTTATTAAAGACATGAACAATCAGTGTGTCCCCCTCATGAACCTGTATAGTTGGGCCGGGAAGGCTTCCATTCGCGGCGGTGATAACTTGTTGCTTGCATAACGGGCTGATAGTTAGATTTTGCACCTGGAAGAAAATATAAATTTATAAGAAAAATACTTATTATTGAACATTACATGAACACTACATTTCCAAAATATGCATACGTGCATGCTAGGCACGTAAGTGTATGTACTTGTGGGTGTTTATAGTTGGGCGGGGAAGGTTTCTGATCCTTTTTTTTTTTTTTTTTTGAACTTGTATTTTCTTGAATAAAAAAGTGTATTTCATGGCTAATTTGTCAAAAAATTGGAACAAGTTGAACTAGTTTAATAAAAATTAATTTCCAATTTATGGGAAAAAAAGTAAAAAGATTCAAGAAAATATATTATCCATAAACTCCTTAAAAAAATGCATTAACAACAGACATAAGATTATAAATATATTGGATTAGTGACATAAGATTTCTTGTGATGTAAAACACAGTTCACTTCATATAAGGTGGCCTCAAGATGCAGATGCAATAGACGGATTTACACCAAATCAATGCATGCATCCCAGAATTTGATGTTTTTCTATATTACCCAAAAAAAAAAAACACGAAGAATTTGGCAATGAGAAATAGATCCGGCTTTTATGCAGTTAACTGTAGAGAAGAATGTGCAGTTTAATTTAAACTATTCATATTGATAATCAATTGTTCAAATTTGTTGAATTTTTTTTTACCAATAAAAGTTTTTTGTTACCAGTAAATGATTGAAAACAAATATGAACCATTAAAAATACTATCCGACAGTTGCGATCACTTCGACCGCACATGGATTGCAGACAAGCCAGATTCATGAGAAATTACGAAAACTGAAAGCCACAAGTGATTCAAATTCGTTTACATGAAGAGAGTGCTCCACGATTTCGGCGGAGGCCACCAAAGAATAAGCAAACAGGGCCAAAGCAAATGCCAACAACAACAACAACATAGGATGAGCCATATGGCAAATAAATATGAAGTACGCAGAAGAACAATCTTCTATGGCCAAATCAGAACAAGAGAGGCATTCTCTTAATAGAGGTTGTAGCTGTTACGCCAAACACGCAATCACACACGACACAAAGATATATGTGGTTTTCCGACTTCGGGTACGGAGGAAATACAGATTAATCGCACAATCTCAGGCTCGCTATCTCACTCTGTAGTTGCTTAACGGTTTTCCAACACTTCACAAAGGAGCCAGAGGCTCAATTTATAGGGAGGATTGAGAATGAGATGAATTCCTCACAAAGAAAGGGACATTAATTCGGGTTGTGCCAGAGTATAATTTTTTTTTTTAAAGGGTAAATTAACTTTCCAAATTTGGGAAAATGGTAGGGATAGAGAAGGGAAGTGGTCCTGACGAGGGTTTAACTTGCCAAACATGTGGAGAGAGAGAGAGGCGGTAGTCCGGTTGGTTGGTGAGTTTGTTCCGCACGTGATTGACGAGGGTTTAATTCTTGAGATCAGGTAGCAAGAAAATAATTTCTCATGAATTCTTAATCCAAACATAGATGATCTGCTTTTGACCGGACTGAAAAGAGAATTAATTGAGGTGCACATAAGCTGACTCATACATCCATTACCATCGAGAAGAGAGAGAATTAAACAGAGTACCATTCAAATGTGATTAACTTCTCACAATGATTTATAGCCAAATATAGCCAAGTATAATTTTTTTTTTTTAAAGGGTAAATTAACTTTCCAAATTTGGGAAAATGGTAGGGATAGAGAAGGGAAGTGGTCCTGACGAGGGTTTAACTTGCCAAACATGTGGAGAGAGAGAGAGAGGCGGTAGTCCGGTTGGTTGGTGAGTTTGCTCCGCACGTGATTGACGAGGGTTTAATTCTTGAGATCAGGTGGCAAGAAAATAATTTCTCATGAATTCTTAATCCAGACATAGATGATCTGCTTTTGATCGGACTGAAAAAAAAATTAATTGAGGTGCACATAAGCCGACTCAGACACTCATTACCATCGAAAAGAGAGAGAATTAAACAGAGTACCATTCAAATGTGATTGACTTCTTACAATGATTTATAGCCAAATATAGCCAATTTCTTTGTTTGCTTCTGTAGCTAGCAGGAGCTCCGTTCATAAGCCATTCCAGACCGGAAGATGATAGCACAATGAAAGCTCAATCTGTGACTCTGTGAGTAGTGGATTGGCAGCCGCAAAGGCCCCAAAGCTAACCCAAGAAGCAAAGCATCTTCAATGAGAGATGTCAATTCTTACGTGGACATTCTAACGGTAAAAATTGACACCAAAATTCAATCCAACTTAACAGCCTTTTTTTATGCCAATTCCTACGTGGATTTGAAGGCAAGTCTTCTCATACCAATTTTGACAACCTCCCTCCTCCATGCCAAATTTCAAAAAATGACCATTTGTATTTTGACCCTCAAAATCCAAACTGAACAGGGTCAGTTCCAAACTTGGCAACTTCTTGGAAACACGTCATAAGAGAGAAATCTTTTGTAAATCTTCCTCGCGTGGATCGTTTGTCTTTGACCGAATTGGTGAGGGAAATAATTAAGGTGCACGTAAAGCTAGCTCTGGCGTGCATGGGACCCCAAAGTGGGCCCTACAATCGGTAAATTTTAAAATATTTTTTCAATTGGCCTCACATAAAATCAGTTTAATTAAATATATGTAAGTACTTAATCTAATCATCTAACTTTTTATTAAGAAATTAGGCCAACTTTTCATTTACAAGTTACGCCTAATTTCTGAAAGAAAAGTTAAAAGATTCAATTAAATACTTACACATTTAATGGAGCTGATTTTTGCAAAGGGCCACTTGAATTTAAAAAACAAAAAAATTATCAACGGTTCCGCAGTGGATTCCACAATACCCAATTGGTCGGTACCCTCCGCATTTTCGGATGGTGAAACGTGGGGTGCATGGGTAGTTGTGGTCCTTGTGGATTGTCTGGTTTTGTAACTGCCGCGTACTTGACCTCAAAGTCTCAAACACGTGCTCGCCCTATTCATGCATCCAGGCTTAGACTTTATCCTGCACCGCTCATCTAAACTATCCAAAACTTAGTTAATATAATATAGAGACTACCACATCTAACCAATTGGTTATTGGAATCTTACCAGAAATCTAACAGATATCAATAATTTGAATTCTTTGATTATTGTGAAATATATTTGTTGTATTCGGAGCTACTACTCCCTCTGTCCTAATTCTATAGTCATTTTTAAAAGTTCGTGTCACTTTTCAATTGATTATATTTTGCAATTTATAATCTTTTAGATGATTTTGAAAATATCGTTTAGAAGAATTCATTGAGATCTATCAAACAAGATCTATATTGCACATAAACAATATTACCAATTCAAAGTTATAATTAATTTTTTATCCGATTGAGATAGGACGAGTGATAAAAGAATAGAGACGGTGGAGCATTAATATTATTCATAAGGTTCAATAGTCATTATGGAAAATGTACTCCAACATCATTTATGGGCCTTCAAAGGGTAATTGAACCAGGGTTTGCAAAAGCGGATCAAAAAAAAAAAAAAACCAGGGTTTGCGAAAAAGAAGGGTAGTTGAGCCACGAAATGCATTTTGAATTCAAACCTGGTTAGGAGAGTGTCCTTCTGATCAGTAGGAGAGTGTCCTTTTCTATTGGTAATTTCCAGGGGCAAATCTCTTTGCGCGTCCCCTGACACGCGCACCCCCCCGGACCCCACCCCCCCTTGACCAAAATACGTTGAGCCACGAAATGCATTTTGAATTCAAACCTGGTTAGGAGAGTGTCCTTCTGATCAGTAGGAGAGTGTCCTTTTCTATTGGTAATTTCCAGGGGCAAATCTCTTTGCGCGTCCCCTGACACGCGCACCCCCCCGGACCCCACCCCCCCTTGACCAAAATACCCCCGCCAATAATTCAACCCACGGCAATAATTCACTAATTTTCTTATTTCTCATTTTTTACTTAATAACTTTTATATCTTTTTTCATTTTTATTTATTTAATATTATTTAAGTGTTCCAATTTTCAATCCGGTTGAATCGATGCAAAGATCTTTTTTTTTATCATTTTATCTTCAATGGTCATAATGAATTTTTGGCTCGAAGGCCGTTCAACAAGTATCCTAAGGTTCCTTATTTAGTTTCAGGTCTTTCTTAAGGTGCTCATTGAAAGACCTTAGAGCCAAAAATTCATTACGACCAATTAGGATGAAATTATAAGAAAAATAAGATCTTCGCACCGGTTCAAACGAATTAAAAATCGGAACATTTATTTTTTTACTCTTTATATGTATTTTTAAATTATTTAATATTATATACATGAGTAATCAACCAATTTTTTATTTCTCATTTATTTACTTAATAACTTTTATATTTTTTTCATTTTTATTAATTTAATATTATTTAAGTGTTCCAATTTTCAATCCGGTTGAATCGGTGCAAAGATATTATTTTTTTTTATCATTTTATCTTTAATGGTCGTAATGAATTTTTGGTTCGAAAGCCGTTCAACAAGTATTTTAAGGTTCCTTATTTAGTTTCAGATTTCTCTTATGGTACTCGTTGAAAGGTCTTAGAACCAAAAATTCATTACGATCATTTAGGATGAAATGATAAGAAAAATAAGATTTTCGCACCGGTTCCAACGAATTAAAAATCGGAACACTTATTTTTTTACTCTTTATATGTATTTTTAAATTATTTAATATTATATACGTGAATAAATTTCTTTATGTTATTGAAATTTTACTCTTATTTTTTTACTCTTATTAAAATTTTATAATTCTTTTATGTTATTGAATTTATTAATTTTGTATTTATTTATATCTTTTATCTATTTTATTTCTAACCACTTGTTCAGATTTTTTCTTATCTTCAACTATAACCACTCATTTAAATTTTTTTTTATCTTCAATTACAACCACACATTCAGTAAAACAAAAAACTACTAAAAGTAAAACAAAAAAAAACTAGTAAAAGTTAAAAGTTAAAAAAAACAAAAACAAAAACAAAAACAGTAATTAAAGTTTTTAAAAGAAAAAAACTAGTAAAAGTTAAAAAAAATAAAACGGTAATTAAAGTACTTTAAAAGTATAAAAAAAATTAGTAAAAGTAAAAAAAAAAACAGTAATTATTTACTTTTGAAAAATAAAAAAAATTAGACAAAGTAAAAAGAAAAAAAATCGAAAAAGGAGGGGAGGAGGGGCAAGGGGGAAAGGTGGTGGGACCGGGGGGAGGGGGTGTGTCAGGGGGTGCGAGAAGAGGCTCTCTTTCCAAGGGCCTGTGGTGACTCAGGTCATTATTGATATATTCTTCTTGGGGGCGGTCCCTACTCCCTACCCCTCCCTCAATCCATTCATCTTGCCCGGCGGAAAGGCTTATCTACGTTTATGTTTTCCCGTTACAGAATCATTACTATTGGTAAAGATTTTGATTCATAAACTCCATCTTGTTTGTTTTTTGTTTTTTGTTTTGAATTTTTTTGGATTGAACTCCCTTATTATAAATTTAGTTACAATAATATTACACACACACACACACACACACACACACATATTTGTAAAGTAACTTATTGGTTTGTATCTATTTACAAAAAAAAAAAAATTGTATTTGGTACTTTTGAGCCAACCTTTTATGAATTATTAATTCGTCTCGACAGAAGAAATCAAAAAAATAAAAAATTATGATCGAAACTCATTTTATTTTTATTTTTATCTTTATTTAAAAAAATCAAAATTTGATGATAATTTTTTATTTTTTCGATTTCTTTCGCTGAGAAGAAACAATAATCCACAAAAATTTGATGCAAAACTAACAAATACGAATCTTTTTTGAACAAAGACAAACTAACATGTCACTTTGACTTATTGGTTCAAAGCGACCTTTTGTTATCCATACATTACTAGAAAGTAGGAACCAAGGGCCAATGAATTTGAGGCATAGTCGCGTGATGCCCTAAAATTATTATTATCCACTACACATTTTATAAGGTACGCACAATTAATAATGGGTTTCAAAAAAATGTATAGTGGATAAAGTTACCGGGGCAAGACCACCATGTAATTTTTCCCAGTTCTGTCTCAAGATATAGCACGACATTGTGCCCATTACACAAAGGGACATAGCTACTTGGAGAGGGGAGTGTCACGTGTCATTTCTGGTTTCAATAAAAAAGTTATATCTACATAAATGGATTAGGCCCTTATTGATATTCTGACAACTTATTTTCCCACAATTAAGGAAAAGATAGCTATTTAAAAGATAAATGATTTGGATCACCGAACAAGTATCTCGAAGGCTTTCATTTCAAGACCACCGTAGAATAGTACTCTTTCCGTCTCTAAATAAGTGTCCGACACGCAAAATTAGGATTTACAAAATATGCATATTTTTCATTAAAATTTTTAATTTTTTTCACAATCTAATAGAACTCATTGCTATCTATTGATTTGTAAAAAAAAATTGATTCTTTTAACCAAACAAATGCATTTTTTTGAAGACCTAAGTTTGCGCGTCGGACACTTATTTAGGGACGGAAGGAATAGTAAGCATATATTTTTTATTAACAAAAAATCACTGGACAAAAGCCTGACTTTACATTTAGTTCATTCCTCTCCATATTTTTATGAAAAATATATATATATACCAATACAAATGGACAACCATTAACTAGTGCCATCCATGCTCCACAACTGATTACACGGACACAGTCTCTCGAGTCTCAAAACGTAATCAGACTTTGTAGAACTTGATGCATAGAATAGACCTCCAACGAATCAAATCAATCGGATCTTAGTAGGCCAGGGTTCGATCAAAACTCATTTACTATGTATGTCCCACTATATTGCCAATTATATGGACTGAACATAAGGCCCCACATTTTATCATATTTAATCGTAATGCCCCTAATTTTATGGGATTTATTTAAGTTCTTTGGATTTTTATAATTTCAACTTGCACATTAACCGAATAGGATTTGTTGGGCCCGGACTTGTAAGGCTGTAAACGAGCCGAGTCGAGTTTTGTTGAGTTCGAGCTCAGTTTGAGCCTTAACGAGTTGAGTCCTTATCGAGCCAAGCTGAGTTATTTACTAATCGAGCCGAGTCACTCTTAACGAGCCGAACCGAACTGAGCCTTAACGAGCTGAGTCGAGCTCGCGAGCTGCTCGGTTCATTTGTAGCCCTAGCCCGAAATGCCTCATAGATTTTGTTACATAATGTCACTCTCTGTGACCGCTCTAAAAACAGACTTACGGGTACATGAAATGTTTGTACCACTGATTAATCAATAGAATGTTTGTAGTAAGGAGGGAGTAAAAGAAAAAGAATGAACAGTAAAAGAAAACGAATGAACAGTGTGTCAAACAGTAACACAACCTAGGCACGAAAGACAAATGATAACTAATTGCAAAGCATTTATCAAGTACTCCCTCCGTCTCATTTTCATTGTCTATTATTGTGTTCGTCTTTTTTATGTCTTTTGCTTATATTTTTTAGTGTGAATCTTGACAAATATGTAATATGAATTTTGTTTGATATATCTTGATTAGTTCTACAATGTAAAGTTTTCAAAATTATAAAAAATATTATAAAAGGAAAGATATAAGTAATTAAAAAATGGCAAGCAATTCAAAAATTAATGGACAATAAAAATGAGATGGAGGGAGTATTAAGCAGGATTCATCAAAGTGGGAAAAGGTGTTACACGATCTCGAATTGTATATTTGGGGTTTCGCTTTTTAGATAACACACAAAATTATTTTACGGATAATTAAGTTATTATGTGAGAACTGTTTCCATTGCGAGGATTTTAATTTGTGAAGGATTTTATTTCTGGTGGATTTATTTGTTTTGAAAGATTTAATTCCTTAGGCCTATTCAGTTGCATAGTGTAGACACTCTATTTTGGACTGTCCAAAACAGCTTATTTACGATCTTTTGATGCCCCAATGATGATTAAAAATCGAGAACATTACAAGGTCGATGGCAGGTCTTGAGCTTTGAGTTTTAGACATTGCTCATTTTAACCTTTTCGAATTTCATCCTCAAACCCTTCGAGCCAGATGGGCCCAGCAAAACCCTACTTGCTTACGCCAGTATTCTCTTGGCGTGCGCTACTGAACTGCCACGTGTCAGTCATCGGCCGTTGACTCTATTATCACTGGCGCACGCAGGTCAAAACATGGCGTACGCTGGTCAAAGCCAATCAAATCACCACTTTTCAACCACGTGCTCGAGACTTTGGTAGCCACCCTGACGTAGGCTACAGTTCCCCTGATGATTGTATTCTGTAAGGACGTTCCCCTCTCTCTCCTACACACCCCATCACCTAGTCACATGCATTAAATGCATGAGAGACTCCTCTCCCTAACCCAACCAACCCTTAACCCCAGCTGACTGCTCTCTCTCAGTCCACTCTTGTGCTATAAATACCCCCCCTTGCATTCATTTGCAAATGGGTTAACCACATTAAAGAGAAAAAGCCTTTTCTTCTTTCCCTTTCTCTCTCTTCTCCTCTATTGAAAGAGGAAAGAAAGGAGCTTTTCAGTCATACACTCCACTGATATACACCCCACATTGTCATCATCCATTATCTACCTCCCCAAGCCAAAGCTCAAGTCATCCTTTCATCCCAACCAAAGGTATACCACCTTTGTGGCCCTTTCTGTTTTCGACCCCTAAGGGGAACCAGTAAGGTCCAGGCCAGTAGTCAATACTATTCCTGGCCTTAAACTAGTAAAATGTAACAATCGTGTGAAATGAGAAATGACGCACGCCAGTACTATCATGCCGTACGCCGGTCACGGTAGTATGTGCACTACTGGCGTGGGGATCATTGATCATCGCTTTTACTTACTCACATTTCTGTCATCACCTTAGCATGCTAATAACTGGTCGTATAGCTTTCTATATTCTAGAACTGTTTAGATATAGTGTTCAATATTTGCTTTTACCTGCTTTGGGAGGCTCTTGGGATCTCTCTGGTCATATTCCAGAACCTAGATGATGCAAAGCCAAACACTGGGTAAGAAGAATAACTGGCGTACGGTCATATTTGGCTGGCGTACGACAGTTATAGCAAGATCCAGTGGCTGGCCCTTGCATCTCAGCTTAGTCTTGGCCTCTTTTATGTTCCCACACTGTTTTATGGGGTATTCTATTTGTTTTGATGGCTTAAAGCCATCTCATTTGTCTGTAACTGTATATAAGTTGCTCTATAAACCGTGTGGTTTGTCCTGGGTGTGCACTGGTCCATTCCAGAGCCCAGAGGGTTACAAACAAAGACTATGAGTTCATGGTAAGTGGAGTACGCCAGTGATGAGGTGGCGTGCGCAGGTTGTGTTAGTACGCAGTGACCTGGCCGGTGCATACTGGTGCAATACCTGCTCACATCCCTTCAGAGCAGCGTACTCCACCTTACTCAAACTACTCTCGGTGTTTGTTCTCAATCTATGTTTATTAATTGCAAGCAAATCATCCATAAACATTTTGTCACATAACTGCAGTTTGTCACAGTTTTAATCCCCATTAACTGTTCCCCCGCCCTAATTGGCTGAAAAATGATCAATGAGAGAAAAATACAAAAGTTTTATAAAATGCCTGAGTAGAGACCGATCTCCGGATTGGGCGAGAGGGGTGCCATAAAACCCTTCTCCTCTCGTAACATGGCTCCCGAACCCTAGATATCGAAGGTGACGACGGACCAGTCTACGCCTTTTTCAAAATCAAACAAACATGGCAAACGTTTTTTGAGTTCGGTTCCTTGGGTGTTTCACCGCTAAAACCCGAGTGGCGACTCTAAATCGAAGCATTTCGCCGTGCTTTTCCAAGGAGGGCCACACCCTACCTTAAGACCAAAATTGAGAATTTTCGGGGCGCGTGTCCACACATAGAAATAATGAAAAACGGATGGGAAATCAATTTTCTTGTAAATTTCTATGTGTTTAGTTATCAGGAAAGTTGCAGGACCCATAACTTCAACTTTCTCATTGAGAAACATTTCACTACAAAATAGGTCTTGCAAAAAAAAAAAAGGAATTCTAGTTTTCTTGCACAATTCTTTTCAAGAGAACACACATGAAAAAATAAATTTTATTTTCTTTCTACTTTTCCTCACTTCATTTTTCTCTTAAATGTATTTTTAACACAACATTTCCGACAGCTTAACAGAGACTTAGTGTCGAACCACTCCGGGCCCAACACTTACATTTGTTTTGGGTGAACATATTTGGCAATGTATGGCGGTGACATAACCATGGCTGCATCAGACTTTTCATGTGGTCAACGCCTCACATATCAGAGTTTGCTTCCTTTTAAGGTTTTATGTTCGAAATCTCTAAGGTGTTATCAATTCCTATGGGACTGGTTAATACTGAGCATTTGTACCGGCTTTAAGAGGGGCACGTACTAGTAGATAGTGGGTTTATGATTTCCAAAATTAATCGATCGAGGTACGCATAAGTTGTCCGGACAACTTTTTTTATCAAAGAAAGGGAAAAAAAGTTTGGTGCAAGGAAATTTAATGGAAAAACACAACAGGAGCTACTACCAGCAGCACAACACGAAACACGAGGGAAGCTACCACCAACTACTCCCATCTCGGTAGCTGAAAGTCTGAAACCATGGAGAGAAGAAAATAACAAGGTAATGCTTGGAAAAAAGATCTGATCAGAAAAGAAAAAAAAATGTTTGGAAAAAAGAAAAACCTATGGGTACACCATTCGGTGTACATTGGATTTTGCAAGGCCTATCTCGATGCTTCACACAAATTGTCGGAGACGTTCAATCTGTTTAGAACATATTTTTTCAAGGAGTAATTATTGAGTGGTTTTGGGGCATCGCCATGTGGTGTCCCGACTTTTCTCTACCACACATTCATGTGGAATCCATACATTTTGTACTGGAGCCACAAGAATGCGTGGTACCCCAAGACCATTGAATTTTATTTTTTTTCGTTTTTACGAGGCACTAAAATCAGTTTATTAGGACATCGGTAGGAGATGATTTATTTTCGCTCCTGATTTCGCAAGGACAAAAATTAAATAAACTAATCAAGTTCTTATCGATATTCGAATAAACAATTTTTTTTTTTGTGTTGCACGGGTCCTTAAAATAATATTTTTCAACAAATTAAATAGCTTTGGTCATTTGCATCGAACTTAAAAATGAGTCTCACGCAATTTGATGTAAATTTTAGTATACACCAAATGATGTAGTACTATTTTGGTTTGTAGTTGGGCATTTACAAACCAAATGGTAGTTTCGTATTCTGTTACCCGTTCAAGTGAGTGAGGAAATGCCTATAATGTGGGCTCGACATTATAGGCCCAAGACATGCAGCAGTTACCATTCTAGTGTTGGGCCTCTTCTTGTCTGCATTCCAAGTGTTTGACAAAATGCCCAACCTGAGCTTGTGGTGGTGGCAACTGAAGTTGTGACAGTACGAGGGAAACACTGGGTAATTAATTGTTGCTGGGTAGAACGATGAGAATAATTCTCAGAATTCGCTTAACATGAAACTATGCACCCTTGTTGGATAAAACGGCTTTGGCAACCTCAGCCCAGGAGGTAGTGGATAATCCAAATTTAGAGTTTCAATCTACTTTTCACAGACATAACACATTTTCTCGGATATCTATACACGTATCATTGAACCTTTTGCACATCAACATTGCTCCTAGACTGAGGTTAACATTTTCCTTGATAAAAGTGTTGTACTTTGCACATGGTACAAGAAAACCACACAAATACAATAAAACATGGTACAAGAAAAGCAGACAAGGAGCCAAACCTATGCACTAAGGTTTTGACCTTATCAAAAACAGTTTTGGCGTTATCACCACCCGTGGTAAAAAATCTTGTTTGGTTAGCATACAACGAACAACGGGGTAGATCTGGCGGAGGAATAGGCAAAGAAGTTGATGGGTTGAGTCCGTCCTCGACAACAAAAGCAGTTGCTAGCCCCCACGACAAGTGCGTATCGAAGTGACAATGAATCAACCATACACCTGCTCTTGCCATCAAAATTTCAAAACTTATGAACAAGAGTATCTGTTTTGCAATCCACACACGCTATTCTAATAGTTTGTAAGGGCCAATTTATTTCACATCGATCAATTTATTTCTTACAACCGATTAACTAAAAATAGTTAAAATTATAAATAATTGGAATCGGTGGATCGTGAATTACCTACTTTTAATTAGACAGTCCATAACTAAATTAAGTCTCACAGAGTCGCTTAAACAAAAAATAGTTAGCTAGGGAATTCAGTTATTGAGATAGGAGGTAGGTGATATCTGTATTTATCACCGCGTAATTGTAATTAGTAACAAAGATCATTAGAGGGGGATGAGTGCTTACGAGAATTGTCCCCTAAGATAGAGTATATTAGGTTTAACGAGTGGCAAAAAAAAATCAGTAGAAAAATTAAATTCTTTTCTTCCATTTCTTATCTTCTTCACTTATTAGTAATTATTATTTGAAAGAGATAATCAATGAAATATAAACACTCTGCTACCTTTGGTACGAACTCTGCTACCTTTGGTACGAATTTATTAAGTTACTCTTTCTTAGAGCATCTCCAATGGATGTAAAGGGTGTTAATGGTATCTGTAAAGAATGAACAAATAAAAATGAGTTTTAGGTGCTCCAATTATTGTGTTATCTTATACTGTATGAGCTAGAGGGTTAAAGCTTAGGATGTGTGGCAATTTTGGCCTTGTAGCTGCCAAACAATAAATGGGCCTACTTGTTTAAGTCCCAAGTGGTTTGTTTTTTTTTTTTTAACGAAAGAAGCATACCTATGTATAAAAGTCATACGATATCTACAGATTATCACCTGAATACAGATCAAGCCATATGACAGTAACAGATTCCCATCTGAATACAGAGATACAGAGACATAGCCAAACTCTAAAGCTAACGATATACAAGAAAAACAATGAGACGAAACTGATGTCTAACGCCTAAGCAAGAGTCATCACTCATTCCACACCATTATCAACAAAGATCGACATAAGTGGAGCTATAGTACCGAGACACTAGATGCTTCGGGATAGCAGATCTCCATATCAAAGACATCATAAAAAACTGATGGAAATCAACAACCCACCGGATTAAATCCGGATAGAAATCAGACTAAATTCGGATAGAAACCAGACTGAATCCGGACAAAATAATAAAATGTTGTTTTTCTTCTTGACATTTGTTGTACGGGATTTTGGAATTTTTTTTTGTACAGAGATAACAATCTTTACAAATAACCCATTGGAGTACTCACCTACACAATAAACCAATACTGTCTTAACAAATAAATGTGGAATCTGGGTACACTATTTACCATGTATTTTAACAGAGAGTGGCCCATTGGAGCTGCTCGTATTACTTAATTAAGCTTCTTTTTTTGGAGTGGACTAGTGCTTATCGATCGCTTATTCTCCTTATAAAGGAAGCTCAATAAAATCATTAATAAACAGTAACCAAGTAAGTACGTGTTAGGTAGCCAAACGGTTTTATTTGTTTATCTCATTACAGGCTACTTTTTTCGTCCCATTTTGTTTGCTCTATAGCCACGGGAAATTCAACCTCGTAACAAGACATGCAATTTACTCTTTGATCTCTATCTTTTCAAAGAGAACGTTTTGTGACATCCTAAAATTTAAAACCAAGTCAACGATATGGGACGGAGAGAGTATTCTATATAAAATATAAATAAACTAATAAGTCAACGGGCTAAAAGATACAAGAGTGAAAACATACCAGGATTATTTGCCGTGAATCTGATGACGGTCCATCCTCCAATGGGCACTCCAACAGTATTGCGTATTTGTGGATTAACGAGATTGAACATTTTTGGCCTTGTCACGGGGTCATAATTGCCAAATCCTTGGGCCAAAACATAAAAGTTAAACCCGTGCAAATGTATCGGGTGACTTTGTTGACCCACCAATGCCGTGTTCTGAAATACAATCTGAACCGTAGAATTATACTTCAATTTCGTAACCTTTGTTGACCTTGATGTCATCACGAGCGCCTTATTCAAGTTGTTGCTTAGACTCGTGTAGTCGAATACCACTGGCGGATATTTAGGAAAATCGGTGGTGTAGATCCCAGCCGTCAGATTGTAGTAAAACGCTTCTAACATAGATAACTTGGTAGGGAGCTCGAAAGATTCGTTGTTCATGCTCGCAGCAAATTGTAGTCCTAAAGGAGCCCCACAAGTATTGTTTGCTCCGCAAGGGACCAGCCCCAAGCCTTCCGTCACAAGCATGTGTTCATCGATTTCGAGTGGGACTGGTGCCCAGTGAGGCCCGTTCACAAGACTCGTCAGGCTGGAAAAGAATTCGAAGGCCGCAGAAGTGTCGTCAACGGCGGGTAGGTTCGGCATCAGTGGGGATGATGGTGTGGCATTTTCATACGTAATGATCCCGGTGGTGGTGGTTGCATCATAAGCATCTCCCAAGCTGTCGTAGCAATGTGCCGCCATGTAATAGGAGGCTAATGGTTGGTCGGCGGTGAGTAGCACGTCTATGGTCTGGCCCGGGGATATGACAATGACGTCAGTGACCATTGGATTGGTGTAACAAGCATCGACGGCGACGATCGTCATGTTATGGCTTGCTATCTTAAAGAAGAGCTCACTATAGAGCGCAACGTTGATGATGCGCAAGAGATACGTTTCTCCTTGTACAACCTTCAGCTTATACGTGCCTAACCACAGGAAAATGCGAATATGTTCAAAATGTGAAGGGTTCTTAATCTAGATAGATGATAACTAACCAATTTGATTCCCACCTTTGAGTATAAACGTCATATGTAATGGTACATTTACGTTTTGTTTACATGTTAGTTTCCCTCTTTGGAGTATTTTCTCACTCTCTCACTTTGCAATTTCAAATATGTGATTAGCATATCAATGTGAATAAAATATCTGTCTGTTAATCAATTTTTGTTGATATCACTCACCGGTTGATGAGCAATTATACAAATCACCAGGCCAACCGTTGATGGTGAAAGCATTAGAAATGTTAGGCCCATGCCCATCAGCTAGTGCTTGCTCCTCGATCTCGATAATATTAGCATTCCACCACTCTCCTGCAATTGCAATTTAATTGATCATTACTGTTAAAATTTAAATGTTTTCTTGCAATCTCAAGGTGTTTATTTCAGATAGAAACCTTTTATTCTGTTAAAACTAGACTGGTTAATTTCAACCGTGCGAAAATACAGATTTTATACTTAATTGGAGCAATGCTAAAAAGACTTATGCACACGGATGTATTCGGAATCATCCGATTCACGTCTCCAATTATTTCATCAACCAGTCAGAGGTATTGTGTTTTTGGTTGGGGCTGTGTCGGGTCTGCCTTGTGTCTTGCTCTTTCAACTCTAATTTTTGGAGGGCTAAGAGCAGTGGTTAGGCCTCTTGTTTCTTGGTTGGAGGCCTGTTGATGGTTCAGTGGTGCTGATGTCGTCATTATATGGAGGCCCTGCTTGATTGCTGTGAGGTGGCTATATATCTTGTTTCCTCTTTTCAACTCCCTCATGGAGGGCTAAGAGGTCATATGGATACTTTTTTTGTTTGTTTTCTATTTGCTGAATCCTACCTAGTGTTAATTTTGGCCTGCAGTTTCTCAACTCTTAAGTAGTACTGGAGGGTTTCTGTTGCTGTCTTGAACTGTCTAGCTGTAAAGACCTCAAGGAGTTTGTTGAATTCTCTTTTCCTGATGCTAACCCTGCTGATTCCTCAAGCATGAAGAGAACTCAATCTAAGTGGTTCCTTATATGTTGATAGCTATGTTTCAATACTCTTTCAACTCCAGATCGAATTCGGAGGGCTAATTAAGAGCTATGTTTTCAGCCTATCTGTTCGATCTTGCTATGAAGGTTTTGATGTCAGTCCAATGCTGAGACTGTCAGAGGACAACTTTGGTTCTTTCTACTACGATCGAGGATGTGCTGTCAAGCCATTGTTATGGATGTCAAAGGTCAAAAGCTGGGGCTGTGATGATTCATGGTGCCTATTTGGGCGTATTTGATCAATGGAGGGCTAAGAGATCTAGTAACTGGATGGGTCTTGTAGTTTTTGGGCTGGCTTCTCGTTGAACTCTTTCAATTTTCATTGAAACTTCGTTTGTTTTGATATAAAATATTTTTCCAGAAAACTAACTTTCAACTTTTATTTTCTAGTGTTTGGTTGACACATGAAAAATATTTTCCAAAACAATCGTTTTCCGTCTTTTGGTTGTCAAAATGATTTTCCACTCAAATTGTTCTGCAAATATTGCACCAATAATACTTGTGTATTTTCCGATTGAAATGCTCAAGTTCCATAAAATTCATGACCCAAAACACACTAGGCCAAGTTTTGGCTTTAGCGGCATTATATTATATAACCGCCGGTAAAAGCCCCAAAACCGTTCCATAAAAGTATTTTCAACGGTAATAACATCAGAATCGGAACCAACAAAAGTATTTCCGGAGGTAATAATTAACGTCAGAATTCAAACCGACATCGAATTAGGCTCTGTTTCTAACCTCCTTATACCCGACACCCTTATCTATCACACATATCTGTGAGACTTGGTACTAAGTGTATGAATACCCCAAAATATATGGTGAAAAAAAAGTATTGGGACTCCATGTGGCGCTACCCAAAGATCACTGAATAATTACTGCTTTTATTTCTATTGATCATGGAGCCAATAATGCCACTCTTCTTCTGATTTTGTGTAAAGTGTTTATACTTCACATATAGTGGAGGTTCTCTCCTTTTTGCTTCAAACTCTCGTTTCTCTGGCATTGCTTTTGAGGTTTTCATTTTTCTTTTCAGGCACGAGTCATATTTGATGTCCTTTGGGTTATGTTTTGGGTCATGGATTGGAAGAGGAAAATGGTAGGAGAAATTTTTCAGTGTCGGGTGGGTACGGCTGATGTGGTGTCTAACACCTCGGCGTATTTAGGCAGTCCAAAATTTTTTTGGACGATCTAGATTAAAAACCGTTAATAGATGATTTTTAATGCAGATTGTCCAAAAAACTTTTGAACGGCCCGAATACGTCGAGCGGCACCACGTGGTATCCATGCGGCACTGAAAAATTCCTCAAACGGTAGGGAAGAATAACTTTCTTTCTTGTTGGGATTGCACGCATACAGAAGCGCCCAAGCACTGAGATTGAAACACAACCGTAATGTTAACAATGAAAGAGAGACATGGTCCTTGAGGAAATCTAATTTTCAGCGCTACTCACGGACTTTTTTGAACTAGTTATTTATTTCTATCGAATCACATATGGGAGAAGGGGATGGGTACACCTGTTTTGAGAAGGGGGACGGGATACGTCATACGTGGAGTAAGACCATCGGGCACCAAAAACAAAAACAACTTACCGAGAGAAGAAGAGAGTAAAACATTTTCACCCCTTTCATGCAAAATATTTTACCTGGAAAATATTTTCCTCTTCTTTCTATCAGCCAAACAGCGGAAAATCGGTAAAATATTCTACCCCAAAATATTTTACGTCCAAATAAAAGAAGCCTGAATGTTTTTTGTTTCTCTTTTTTTTTTCCTTTTTTTGTAGGCCTCTTATGGTACCTCAATCTCTGTTGTCTATAATTGGTCTTCCCTCCATGTACCATTTGTCGAGTTTGTAATAAAATTTTGTTGCCTATAAAAAATAAAAAAAAAACCCCTCTTTATTTTGTGAGACCAACGTAGATCGAATTGTTAGGGACACGAGGTCCAAATCTATGGACACAAATATGTGCGTGCAGACTTTTTCATTTTTAAATTCGAAACTTGAGTTACATGCTATAACTATTTAGTACACTAATGCTAACTGCACAGACAATGGAGTACATACTCCATGCACAGATCGTTTTGGGACCCATTTTGGGTTTCACAAGCATGATCGGAGCTGCTCATTTTGTTCAAAATATTTTGTTTAGGGCCTACGTAAAAAATCATTTCAACCGAATACTGGTAGGGGCCTTTACGAAACAACCAACTTTGTCTCAGAATTCAGGCCAAATTCTGGGACAAAGTTGGATGTTTTGTAAAGGCTTTTACCGGTATCTGGTAAAACTTATTTTTTGCAGGACTGTAAACCAAATATTTTAAGCAAAATGAGTGACTCCGATCATGCTTGTGGGACCCGAAATGGGTCCCAAAACGATCTGTGCATGGAGTATGTACTCCATTGTCTGTGCAGCTAGCGGATAGTTTAGTCAAGGGAATTGATTTTCTCACTTTTCAAATTGATAGCTGCACTATGTACCCAGGAGATTGCCAAAATCAATTCCATATAGGGATTGATTTTGGCACTTTGCCGAATTGATTTTGACTCTCTATTTTGGGAGTGCGATAATCAATTTGGAGATTGCCAAAATCAATTCCATATAGGGATTGATTTAGACCATCCACAGTAGTATAACCAAAAGATAATTGTTGTTAAAGTTAACAATATTTGTGCAAAAAATGGCTCACAATGGTATAATCAAACTTAGCAACATTCTTAGAAATAATCAAATTTTGGACTTTGGATAACCAAAACTAGCAATCTTTTTCAATAATCAAAATTTGTGAGCCCCACACTACATAAGTTAACTAGTTCCAAAATTTATATACACACATATTTCAACTACTATTTTATTCTTCTCTTCTTCACTTGCTTTATATCTTCTTCACTTTAACCACAAACTGTTTCTCTTTCTTTTCCTCCAAAAGTGAAGCTCATATTGCTCGATCATCTATAATTTAACTCATCGTTGCTAGATTAAGGTATTTTACTCTTCTTTTACGTTTCTATTTTAGGCTGTATTCTTATGAATTTAACTTAAATCTGAAAATTGTCTTTATTTGAATTTTTTTCGCATTTTTTAGTTTTGCGCCAAACTTTTATAGGTTATTGATCTCAACGAGAGGAATCCGGAAAAGTTTTTTTTTTTTTTTTTTACTTTTACCCAAGTATTTTGATAAATAATCACTTTTTAGCAAAAAAAATTGATTTTTTCGACTAAAAAGTGGTTATTCAATTTTTTGTTCCTCTCCCTATGGTTGAGTAAACAAAGAACCTTGCAAAAAAAGAAGGAAGAACCTTGCATTCTTTTCCAACTTTAAGAACACATTTGATTTTTTTTTGAAAGATTAAGAGAGTGGTGGATTTGTGATATAGGCTATAGGGATAGGAAGAAAAAAAAATCGGTGTTGTTTTGATAGATAACACTAGGAAGAACACCATATATTCGATATATTTTTGCCCAAAAAAAAAAACGTAATGGAAAGAAGTGAATGGCGGGAAACAAAAGAGGAGAGAGAGATTGTGTGAAATTGTAGTGGACCCCTTATTTTGGTTGTGGACTAGAAGTGACCATTGTGAACCTCAACATTGTTAAGCTTAGCAATCTCTTAAGTGAATAATCAAAAGCTGATATGTTAACTTTTGATTATCCATTTTTGATTATACCATTGTAGATGGCCTTAGGCACTCCCCAAATTGATTTTGACACTCCATTTTAATTGGGAGTGCGATAATTAATTTGAAGAGTGCCAAAATCACTCCCCTTAGTTAATTACTATCTGTGAACTATCATGGATTCATGAAATATGAAGCTTGATAAAATTTATAATAATAATAATAAAAAAGGCTTGATAAAATTTGACTGAGAATAAATTAATAGAAGGATTTGGAATGTACCCAAAAGAATTGGGAATTCTTCAAAGGGTTTCCGGAAAGGATAAGAGTAACCTTTTCTTGGTCGGATGATCAGCGCGCCATAAACAGTTGCACGAAGCCACTGGGCGTGGGCATGCCACCAAAGGGTCCCTTCTTGACCTGTGATGGCGAATCTGTATGTGTATTTATTTCCAGGGAGTATTGGGCATTGAGTTACATATTCAGGTCCATCCGCCCATGCACTGTGTAACTGGAAAATCCCGTGCCTACAAGAATATCAGGACATTGAAGTTGTTAGGCCCTCCCTGGCCTAATTTTTTCAAGACGCCGTCCTTTCTGTTGTTTTCCTTCAATTCTTAGTAGATTTAGATCAAATCTATATATCACATTAGTGGTCTTTATGAAATGAAATAAACAAAATACAAATTTATAAAAATCCCTCCAAAAAAGGCTGATGTAAAAATCTGACTGAAATTAAGTACTACAGATTTAGAGAAAAAAATAAGCTCAATCCGGTATCGGTAAGGGCGTTTACAAATCATCCAACTTTGTTTCAGAATTCAGGTAAGAATTCTGAAACAAAGTTGGATAATTTGTGAATGCACTTACCGATACCAGATTGAGCTTGTTTTTTATAAAGACCATAAGCAAATTATTTTAAACAAAATGAGTGATTCCGATCATTTTTTTACACCTGAAATGGAGGTTTGTACGCGCTGGTACAAATTCAATATCTGTACCAGTAGCACCAGTGCTATGTTAATGCTACTAAACATGCTTTGGAATAACAAATAGAAAAATAAAAGCAAGGGCCGTTAGTTAGGAGTGGCAGCTGATTTTCAGTTAAGAAATTTTGTTAGGTGGTAAACTGTTCTATAAACATACTTTTGGTCTATATGAACAGTTTGATGGCTACTTTTAGCACCTTTTCTTCCCAACTATTATAAGCATTTTGTTTTAAAATAGAATGTTTGAGTCAGATTACGCGCACATCGATTTATCCTATACAATCAATCATGTTGTCTGTAAATGGGGGGTCGATTTAAAAATCGAGCAAAATCCTATATTAGACTGGCCCTATAAGAATTCATAACATGCACCTGAGAGGTTGCAATCCAAGACCTAAAAAGAAAGCAAATCCTCAAGTCTCAAGCCTTGCAGTAGTACTAAAATTAATATAATAGTTACAAGGACGATGCGTGCACTTGTGGTTAAGCCTATGTTATGACTAAATTCAATTTATGCTTATTTTTTCCCTTGTTCGATTCATCTTGTCTGCAAAATCTACAAAGTACACTATATGATCGAAAGCTAGACTAAGTTTACAAAAACGAAAAAAAAATTTTCAAATCAAATTGATTTTTAAATATGAGAAATAGGGAATGGAAAATGATTTTGCCACTCCCTTTTTTGTTAACGCCACTCCCTTGCAAGTGTATTTTTGCACCAAAAATAAACTTACAGGAAGTGGCGTTAACAAAAAAAGGAGTGACAAAATCAGTAGCCTCATAGTGAATTTATAAATATAAGTTACTTTTGGCTCATTTAGCACGTGCTCAGCTAGAAAATTGTTGATTGGTGGGCTTGGTGAAACGCACGTAGAAACCACAAGAGATTCATTAATTTCTATTTCTCATACATGAAGGGAATATCTGTCATATAGGTAGACCTTAGCATAGTCAATGAAATTTACCCATTATTAAAACTTACAAAAATGTACTATCAAATATTCAAAGAACCAAATAACTATAATTATTCAAATACCAGCTGGAAATATATGCTACGTTATATTATATACAGACAAGGGAGTTCTAGTAATTGATCAAAAATGTGGTAGTAGTAATACTTACCAATGAATTGTAAGGTTATAAGGAGATTTATTGAAGACATGAATGATCAGTGCGTCACCCTCATGAACTTGTATAGTTGGGCCGGGAAGGCTTCCATTCACGACGGTGATAACTTGTTGTTTGCACAACCGGCTCATGGTTAAATCTTGCACCTAACAAAAAAATTAACTTCATCAGAAACAAGCTGTATTGAACATTGCATTTCCAAACATGCATAAATGCCTAGTAGGCATGTATGTTTATGTATTTGTATTGAACATTACATTTCCAAACATGCATGAACGAAGATCGAAAACTAAAAACCAAGTGCTCCAAATTAATTCGTTTAGGAAAGACTTACCTGAAAAGAATGCTCCACGATTTCGGCGGAGGCCACCGAAGAATAAACCAAAAGGGCTAAAGCAGATGCCAACAAGTACAACAACATAGGGCGAGCCATGTATGGAAAATTAGAAACAACCTTCTATGGCAAAATCAAACCAAGATATACGCGGAGCCGATACTGATACTTTACAAATGAGCCAGCTGAGGCTCAATTTATAGGGAGGATTGAGAATGAGAATAAGTTTTAAGAAAGATCATGACGTTTTTCTGGGTACGTGGTTGTGTTAGGATATTTTTCTTTTTGTATTTTTTAAGGTACAACAACTTGCCCACTGAGCAAGTTTTGTGGGGTTGGGTGGCAATTATATATTTGAAGACGAAAAATGCTAGGGATAGGGAGGGGAAGTGGTCCTGATTCTAAGAAAGACGGCTCTCTATTGGACGTACCACTCTATGCGACCTGGACTACTACTGGACTAAAATTTGTTCTCAATAGAACCACTTTTTTTTTGTCATACTTTATACATTAGCTAGTTGGCGAGGTGTTAATATATTAGTCAAGAGAGGGTTCAGAGGCTATTCATAGTCCTGAATTCCAACCACGCCCCTCGTGGGGCTCAAACTCCTGCCTCCACTGAAGGAGAGGGTAGGGCAAACCAACCGCGCGGGCTTGGTTTCCTTATTAGAACCACACAATTAATAACATAACCATTTAGTGTGGTCCCTGCACACATTAGATGGGTAGTGTGTTGTGATAAGTGCCAAAATATACATATTTTGGCCCTCCAAACTTCATTTGTTATTCATTTATTTATGTTAATTGATATTTATTTTGTTCTTTTGTTGTTTAATTATAGGTTGTTCGAGCTCGTCGTTCGAGATTTTGGATTAAAGCGAAAGATACAAAAAACTTGGGGTCTAAATGAAAAGTGTTTAAAAAAGGATTATTGGTTTATTATTTCATGAAGTCCAAAAATCTTTGTGTGATTAAACTTTTCAATCCATATAAAAACAAATTACCCTACCGACTTTCAGAAGCTTTGGATTAAAGCTGCGCATCTCTTCATAGCATCACTGTTTCCCACGGACGACAGTGGACAAAAGGACAGAGCTGTGCACATCATCAGTACCCATTTCGAAACATTAGAAGCAGTTTTTTTTACTTGCGAGATTTAAATTTTTCTTTCAGAGCTTTTTAGGGTTCGTTCTATTATTTGCATCCCGATAACTTGTTTTAATTTATGTTCTTTATAAAAGTTGTTCTTTATTTCTTGTCTAACTTAAATGTTTTATTTATTTTTCATCTCACGTATTAAAAAGCATGATTAATTCTAGGGTTTTATTCCTTTTATTTCTAATAATGAGTGAGTAGTTTTTCTGAGGTTTGATCGTTGGGTAAAGACGCGTCGCGACCCATTTAGGATTTGTCTCGCAATTTTTTTCGTACATTAATTTAATTAAATAATTTTAGTTGGTGAAAACTACGTCTGTTGAACGAATCCGAGGCATTATCGGGACTCATGTGAGCGGGAACGGGAGACCAAAACTTGTTCGCCGCTGTGTACGGGACCGGCAACCTTAGGATTCGCATTCATCGGAGTTTCCAATTTTCCCTAAAATTTAACCGTTTTTAGAACCTTGAAAAGCGAGTAGATTCTGATTGGGTAGCGAGCGCTGAATTTCCTACGACCATGCCTCTTTTTTTTATCATTTGAGCAAGTTATCTGTTAGTATTAGTTAATTAATCAACTAAAAGACAAGAGGTGGTTACCTAAGAGCTAATTTTAATACTACAACCCGAGGATCCACAGCACACACTTCACCGTCCTTAGTAGATTCGACTCCGGTCTTACCGGGTATTGTGCTACATCGGTCTCAACCCTACGCTTGGGGCAACCCATTATTTTAGGTCTAGGAATCGGTCAAGCATGTTGAGCCCACATACTTATGGGTGTGACTATATAAAGAGATTAAATTTTTTCACCGCGGTGGAAAACTCTACTTTTCTACCACCACCTTTTTGGTCCTACCATGTATTTATTGTTAATCTAAACCGTTCATTTTGTAAACCCACATAGTAGTGTATTCATTCAAAAAATAAACTTGATCGGACATCGATAGGAGTATAAAAATTGAATTTTGCTTTGTAAAATAAATAATTTATCTTTATTATTATTGACAGAAATTAGATCGTCCATTTTATAAATCAAAATTCAAATTTTGATATATCTATTGACATCCGATCAAGCTGATTTTTTACATAGCAATATATTACGAGTCTTAAAATATGAACTGTTAGACCACAACATTAAACACTCGGTGGGACCTATAATAGGCAATGGTGAAAATGTTGGGTTTAACATCGGAAGTAAATAGAGTTTATTCTCCTATATAAATGGGTGTGTGATTCAGGTTAATGTGTAGAGCCCAAACACATGTAAATGAATGTATAAATGGCCAGTCGTGCTACAGGTATAGAAAACGCTGTATAGTAGCTACACACATACCGATTTTGGGACCATCTTGGGTCACGTAGAAAGATGATGGAAGCCAAATTCTGATATCGGATTGAGATGATTTTTTTTTTTTTTTGAAAATGGGATTGAGATAATTTTTTACCGGGACCTTAAACAAAACGAGCAATTTCGATCATTTTTATGAGATCCAGAACGGACACAAAGTCAATCTGTGCCCCGATGCTGTACAGCCTAAATGGCTGTCTAGAGCTTATTCATTTGACACTGTTTTTCAAACGAGAGAGAGAGAGAGTTACGTTGCCCCGTTCCGCTAAATAAGCCACTTTGGATTATTTTTTTGTCCTTATTCAATTTTTTTCGAATTTGTTAGTTTCTTGTCAATTTTTTAGGAATTATTGCATCATCATGACGAGCAGAATCTAAAAAGTAAAAAAATTTGATCGAAATCTAATTTTTTTTAATAAAGACAAAAATAAGCTATTAAGTCAATTTTTTCGTCTTTATTCAAAAAAAAATTGGATTTCGATCATAATTTTTAATTTTTAGATTCCTCTCGTCATGATGATGCAATAATCCGCAAAAAAATGACGAGAAACTAACAAATACGAAAAAAATTTAAATAAAGACAAAAAATAAGCCAAAGTGATCTGTTCAGCTAATTAAGCCAACTAACTTATTTTTTTGTCCTTATTCAATTTTTTTTCGTATTTGTTAGTTTTCGTCAATTTTTTGAAGATTATTGTATAGTCATGATGGAAGGAATCTAAAAGGTAAAAAATTACGATCGAAACCTAATTTTTTTTAATAAAGACAAAAATAAGCCAATAAGCCAATTTTTTCGTCTTTATTTAAAAAAAATTAGATTGCAATCATAATTTTTTACCTTTTAGATTCCTCTTATTTTGATGATGCAATAATCTCTAAAAAATTGATGAAAAACTAATAAATACAAATTTTTTTTGTATAAAAATAAAAAAATAAGCCAATTGACTTATTTAACTGAACGGAGCAGCGAACGGTCATGCCGCGCCTTATGGGCAACAAATTAACCTTTGACAAAGACCACGTGGCGCCTGGATTACAGCGCAATGGGGGCTTTATTTTTCAACGGAGTAGGAGTTCAGCTGAAGTAAGAATCTGTGAGTGGTGGACTGGGAGCATTTTTTACAGCAGTGCTACAGACACCGACCGGGGGTCGGTGACCGGCAACTGACCACATGTGAGGTCCACTCCGGGCCCCTCACGAATGATCCGAGCCGCTCAATAATTTTAAAAAAAAAACTGAGTGGGCTGCGCGAGAAATAAGCTCAATCCGATGTGTGTACATGCTCGTTCCAAACTTTTATTTTTGAACGGCTCGGATCATCTGATTTTAGAACAGCTCGGATCGAGCACGTACACACATCGGATTGAGCTTATTTCCTAAGTGGCCCACTCAGTTTTTTTTTTAAAATTATTGAACGGCTCGGATCATTCGTGCGGAGCCCGGAGTGGACCCCACACGGGGTTGGTGACTGTAGCGTTTCTGCATTTTTTATACTAGAATTGGCTGCCCATATCTGTGACGGTTGCGTGAGAATATGCACCAAAGTGGTGGTCAGGGTGAGGACCAAAGTGGTGGGTTTTTTAAGAATATTTGCCCATTTTTCTTCGTCGTGTACCTTTCCAACATTCAAATCAATGTTTACAATTTTTTTTTTCTATGAAGGAAATCGAAAAAATATAAAAATATAAGCCAGAGTAGAAAAAAATTCACATAAAGACTTATATAATTTTTTTTTCAACTTTTCCTATACACGTTTTTATATCTTTTTGATGTCTCTTGTCGAGACGAAAATATGATGCAATAATTAGCCCGAATATTTAAACATTAAGAGAAAACAATCAAAAAAAATCATGAAAAAAAAAACCCATAAAAATTAAGTTAAGTCAAGCTCGCTGTTAATTACGGCCGGGCTTACCCTATTGTCTAAACGGAAATCCTATGTGTACCGACCAAAAGTGTAGAGAAACCGTACCGATCGCCGCGCGCGGCCGTCTCCGGCCACCGGATGGCCGATCCGAGCCGTCCAAAATTTTTTTTAAAAAAACCGAGAGGCCTAACTCGGGAATCAACGGCATCCGATGTGTGTAGGGTGCTTGATCTAAATGACCTAATCAACCTAAAGGCTAAAGCCCACGATAACATGGATTTTGGGACAGGTTATTCTTGTCAAATACATCAACTAAGATCATGTTCAGTTTGGATTTTTGGAAGTAATGAGTAAAGACAGATAGAGAAAATTTAGTGGGGACCATGCACAAAGGTTTTGAGAACCAACTTGTCTAAAGTCCTTAGACAAACTTTTAGGTGAAACTCACCATAGTTATCTAATACTCTCTTCGTCCCAATTTGTTCGTCCCCTTTTTGACTCATACGTGTCCCAAATTGACTGTCTAATTTCAAAATCAATGGATCAGATTATATAAATTTTCGAATCAATAGATAAATTTTGGTTTTCTTAATAAGTTAAAAATTTGAGTTTGGACAAACAAAACGGGACGGAGGGAGTATATAGCAAGGGTTTGGATTGGGGAGTTGATAGGCGCGGATATTGCATATATTAGCATCTTGTTAGGGCATACTAGCGCATTAGATGCGCGGTTTATCTCATTTTCCACTTGATGCCATTGTTTCCTTGTTTTTTTTTGGGTTAATTTCAGGAAATAAGGCGGTTTTGTCGCCAAGTTTGGTTGGCGAGGTGTGGGAATCATTGGACAAGCATGCAAGGGCTTGGAATCCCACGAAAAGAACGCGTATCGATACAAGGAATGTTAGTATCGATACGGTTGAGCTTAAAATTGGTCCGAAACAAATCAGAGGAATTCATATCGATACAGTACTTGTTGGTATCGATACTGTTGTTAGCATATGCGTATCATTACAGAGTTTGTTAGTATCGATACGTGTCTATTAACTCCGGAGTTTCCTTTATCCATTTCTTTATTTTGGAATTACTTTGTTTTTAGGAAAGATTAGTATAAATACTTTAAAGTTTTAGTTTATTAGGGTTACGAATTTTACTTAGCACTGTTTAGTTTTTGGAGATTCTGGATTCGAAGTTTTGTTCTTGAGCTTTCTCGTTCTTCCGTTCAGAATACATCATTCGGAGATTCGTTTAAGGTTTTCTTATTTATTAAAGTCTTTTGTTTTCTTTAATTTGTTTTGAATCTTTGGTTCCCTTTATTTAATTTTATAAATTTTAAAAAGCATGATTAATTCTAGGATTTTATTCCTTTTATTTTTAATAATGAGTGAGTAGTTTTTTTGAGGTTGGTCGCTGGATAAAGGCGAGCCACGACCCAATTAGGATTCGTCTCGCAATTTTTCCATACATTAATTTAATTAAATAATTTTAGTTGGTGAAAACTACGTCCGTTGGACGAATCCGAGGCATTGCCGGAACTCATGTGAGCGTGAACGGGGGACCAAACCCTGTTTGTCGTTTTGTATGGGACCGGCAACCTTAGGATTCGCATCCTTCGGAGTTTCTATTTCTCCCTAAATTTAACTGTTATTAGAACCTTGAAAAGTGAGCAGATTCTGATTGGGTAGCGAGCGCCAGATTCTCTACGACCGTGCCTCTCTTTTTAATTATTTGAGCAAATTTTCTGTTAGTATTAGTTAATTAATCAACTAAAAGACAAGAGGTGGTTACCTAAGAGCAAATTTTAATACTATAATCCGAGGTTCCACAACACACACTTCATCGTTCTTAGTGGATTCGACTCCGGTCTTACCGGGTATTGTGCTACATCGTTCTCAGCCCTACGCTTGGGACAACCCATTATTTTAGGACTAGAAAACCGTCAAGCAGGAGTCTATTGTGATTGGTGATTAACCGCTAGCTTGGCTTTAAAATTGGAGATGCCAAAGTTTTTGAAAGTTTTTTGGCATCTCAAAATTTGACGTTAACAAACCTTCATCTCCAATCTTGATGGCAAATTCTAGATGTTAAAGTACAAAACACCTCCAACAAAAAAAAGTACAAAACACCAACTTCTTAAATTCAAAAATGCCCAAACTTTTTGATGGCAAATGGTGTTGAGCCAAATTCATGTTCGATCCATTTGACATCAGAGTTAGATCAAATGAGGATTCCAAAAGTTATCATTTCTACACCACGTAGGATTTGAAATCATGGGTTAAAGATCGGTGCTTTGTAACTAATTAAGAGCAATTTTGGTTTTTCGTTGGATATCATCATTTGCCAAGGCCTGCATTGATTTAATTGCAAGTCGGTTTTTTAAAACTTTTTAACTACTGTATAACACAGGTGCGTACACGCGACTCAATTAATTTTGAAAACTAATATCACCATCTACTTGCTGGGTCCCAATTAAACCATGTATGAATTGGTAGAACATGTTTGTCAAAAAAATGAATTGGACGTTGTCAACTGCTGTCAGTATCTTAAATTTGTCCTTTGTTATCTCTAAAGCTTTAAATAAAGGGAGCAACAGCTGATGGGAACGCTTGCCAAAAATTGAACGCTTGCAAAATTGGAACGCTTGCCATTTTTTGGCCAATTTTTCCAATTGTGCCCCTCAATTGGGGACCCACTGGTTTTGGTGCCGAGGGTAGTTTCGTCCATTCACCTATGCCACGAACGTGGCCCAAATCAAGCCATGTCTCCCCTATTCCTTTTTCCTTTCCTTCGTCTGGTTTGGAGCAGAGAGAGAGAGGAGGCAGTCTTGGACGCCGGCAAAATGGTGACTACTCGCATCTCCTCCGTCTCTGCCGACTTCCACCGCATCTCTCTGTAGACCATGTCCACGGTTAATTAGTACCGAGGGTGAAGTCTAATGGAAAACGACGCAACAGAATGATCGAGTTTTGTAATCGATTTGATTGAGAATAGAGCTAAGGACCGTAAGGAGGTACCCCTCTCTCTCTCTCTCTCTCTCTCTCTCTTTCTCTCTATACACACGCATAAAAATATTTGTGCGCTCGTGCTCGCCTTAATTCTTTGCTCCGTACGGGGCTCAAATCTACGGTTCCTGTTCCTACTCGCAAGATTTTGGTTCTATCTTGGGTGGATTTGTATGATTTAGGTTCATCGGGTTTGAGTTTTGTTTGGTTTGACTAATGTACCTGCAAAATGGTCATTCCCACGGTTTATTGCTTAACGATCCAAGATTTAGGTGGTTTTGGGGTGCTTATTTGCCTCTCGTGTGTAGTTTTTTAAACTTGCTCTCGTGTTTGAGGAATCCCACGGTTTGCGATCATTATGTTATTCATTGCAACGCTGTGGCTGGACCTGTTTTGTTTGGGCTTTTGCGCTTTCCTATGAATTTTTTGTGCCAGACCTGTGTGTTTGTCGAGTAATAGTCATACATGTGTACTTTGTTCCGACTATAGATTAGGTGTATTTGGAGTTCTTTTTCCATGAAAATTGTTGGCTAGAGTTTTTCCCTCTATTGAGAGAATCGGAGTTCTTAGGCATCCTATTTCAGGAGCATCATGTTTAATCTTGCTACCCTTCTTATGGATGACTTGCATTCAGTTAAAAGTAATTAGTAGATCCGTTTAAGGAATGTTTCTTAAAGGAAAGAGTGCAGTACTTCGTGTCCTAGCCATTGTGGTTTTACGTTGCTGATTTGCTTCCTCATGGTTTTGACCTAAAATGCTACGTGACCGTCAAAACTAGAATGCACATGCTCTCACTCACACACACACACACACTCTTAAATATGCATTGCTGGATGTCCTTCATGACTCAGATGAACCGTTCAAAACATACAAGGGCTCATATTTATGGTCTCTTACTTCTGGCAAATGTTGATCATAACTTGTAATCACTCTTCAGGACCTTGAGAAGTATGCAAGTCTTAATGCTGTTCAAGAATGGAGAGAACTTCTTGTGAGTATCATACATACCTCTGAATATCCATATGTATTTGCTTTTCATTGTCTTTCGTATCTTTATTCTTTCTTCTTTATATGCGCTGAAGTAACATTAGTAAAAGATTACTTGGAAAAAAAGGAAAATGGTGCTATGATTTTTTTACTCTCAAAATTACAATGAGCCTAAACACTTGCTACATTTTTAATTCATCGCAAATGAGAAGTATGGTTGACTAATTGAACTAAAAAGGTACAGTTGGATGTACTATATCTGTTTAAGTATGTCTTCGGAATTGAACGAATACTAAAGGAGTTTCTTGTGACACTTTGTTTGTCTTGTCACTTGTGCCATGTATAGGAATGTAGAAGTTATTTTTGTTTGTTCCAAATTCTTCATTTTCGATGTCAAAACCAAGATATTTTATGAAAAGAGTGGTTTTGGAGGCTAATCAAAACACAATTCTTCATTCCGTAGTTTGAAAATAGATTATCCGTTGGAGGAACTTCGTCCCCATCTGGAGAAATAGAGAATTGTTGCAGGTACTTGTACCTTGCTTCTGTGGAACTATTTTTCAGCTTGAGTTTTCTGCTTCAGAATCGACTCAGTTTTCTGCTTCAGAATCGACTCAGTTTTCTGCTTCAGAATCGACTCAATTTCCTTTGCATTGACTTGTCTACTACTTGCTCTCATCTTGAATCTGAAGCCCTCTAACAACTTTGAAGGTGAATGTTAGCCCAAATAATTTTTATACATATAAGTGGGCCGTCTGGACAAATCACTTCAATTCGAGGACTGAAATGTGTTGAAGGAAGGAAGATGACTGAAATTGTTGACAATAGGTTTTCCATGCTTAACTACAATCTTGTGTTGCAGTTTCCTTCAATGAGGGGACGATAATAAGAATGCTATGTTATTATATCCCTGATAATTGCTTGTGTCCAATGAATTCTGTAAAACACTAATAGCACTATGGGACAATTTATTTTATGAAATACTTCTTTTTATTTTCCAGCTTGCAGATAGACATATAAGAAGGCCATAAAAGATGAAACGAGCCTTAGAATAGCTTAGTATAGTGTTTTCTTGCTTGTCACTTCAGTTAGTGCTCCACTTGGTGTGCACAATTTGCTTTCTAAATACTTTTGCTTTATCTAACGTCCATAAACTTTATAAAAATGGCAAAGTCTTTTGAACTTGTACATATAAGCCTGTATACTTTGCACCAGACCAACTGCAACAAACGAACTTCTATGACTATTTCTGTATTTGCAATCCGCTTACATTACTTCCAACTGTACATAAAGACAATTGTTATTCCTGAATGCGAATGTTATGAGCACATGAGATTGGACATAAAGAGTATTGTTATCATTGACATGTAGCATTAGGTTTTTGAATTTCGTTTACTACTTCATCTATTATCTCAAGGAGTCTTAATTTTGTTCCCTTCCTAATTATTTTCTTGATTTTTTTTATAATGATTTTGACAAATTTTGCTTAGTTTTATCACTCTCCTATTTCTAAAAATCTATTTACCTGTGTTATTAAATTAGCTAATTTTATAACCATTGCATATAAGAACAACTTTGATAAAAACCACTTTAGATAGGTGAGCCATTTTCAATTTTGCAAACTGCTACACTCGTTCCTAACTACTTAGATTGATTTAAACTAATAAATGGAAAATGTACTTGCTTCTGCTGTTTCTCTTTGGCAGTATTGAACACTAAAAATAAAATGCATTCAACATGATCATAGAAGACATTGTGAGGTTTCTGGACTACCAAATACAATTTTTCATCCATATAATATATGAAAGATGCCATTGACAGAGTCAAGATTTGGTTTTATAATTGGTAATACTCCCTACAACTACTGAAAAGAAAAATTGGCAAGTGACATTATCTTCCCATGCTTATTAATTCTTTTTGAACATTTGCAAATTTGCCAGTGTAGTTCCCAATGGTTTTCCTCCATATTTGTTCGTTCTACTTTTTCCTTCTTTTTCAAAAAATGGAATTTTTTTCGTTTGTTATCTTTGCTTTATCATGATTGGGGGATTGGATCATCAAGTTGCAGACGAGAAATTGAGAATCATACAAGGAGACAGATTGAGCCATTGAATGGATGTGGGTCGCGAAAAGCTAAACACCTTTGTTAGGTATGGGAATATGGCTACAGATACTAATTATGAGGATACACCGCATTAAATTCTTGATACTAGCATTTTGCAACAATATGTTGGAGGTACTAAACTTAATATTATCAACTAAGTCTAATAAAATCTAAGAACTACAGCTAGATGGGCACACTAAAGAGTTAAATCATTCCCATGTTTGTTAATAAGATAATTAACTTCTTGAGGTCTCAAGGGTATCTGTTTTTTCGGTAAATCCAATATTTGTGTGCCTTTTTCTGTAAATGTCTCTTCTGTTCTACGTAGCCCTTCGTGTTATAGCTCTTATTGCTCTATTAGCATCTAACAGGTACATTTTGATAGATATATCATACCATCAATAACGATCTTAAGATTTTACTAGCATTTGGAGATTTCTCATCCCATTTCTCTTTGTTTGCTCTTATTCCGTAGTTGCTATGCTACTAATTATTTTTTGTGCTTTTTGTTCTAAGAATCAACAGAAAATAAATGGAGAGCAAAGTTTGGAAAAGAATGAATGAGACAAGACGAGACAAATAAAATAAGAACTTGGGGACAAGTTGTTTGCACATACAAGGTAAATTAATGGGCAAGAGCAATTATACTTTATTTTTGCCTACTATTTTTAGCCATAAAATTGGGACGACATACTGCTGAATTTCACTTTTGGATAATGTGCTGAATTTCATCGGCTGTTATAATGTGCTGATGTCGTGCACGCGTGTAGATATTTGGTTTCTCTCTGTCTCTTAAAGCGTAGATGGTTCCAGATGAGACCAAGAGCTGTTCAGGGTTTCTTGGCGGTCAAAATTCTGATTGGCTATTGTACGTTCCTGTTTTCTTCTTCCTTTCCAGTGTCGTCGGCAACTGTGACCTATTGCGCGAGGTTGGATTTTTCCCTTTCTTTGAGTTTCCTTTTTTTGGGGGTTCTTGTTTCTTCCTCTCAGCTTGTTTGACTTATCCGATTAGTGTTTTGCGTATTTTATTGCTTGAATGGTGTTTTCTAGAGTCTGGTTTGGTTGTGTGGATATCACTGATTGAGTTCCTGAATTGAAGTTTCTGTGTTGATGATGAAATTCCAGCCAATATGTATAGAGTAATAGTGCTGATCTTGAGAAACATATTTGGTAGTTTGTAATAATTAATGATAGACCATACTTTGGAATGGAAGGTACCTAGAAGCATTTTGTTTTTGCAAATTCAGTAATGTGACTATATTTGTAGCTATAGTTACAGTTTTAGTTGTTCCATTGCTTTCAAAAATTATGCTCGCTTCTTTCATTAGTTTTGCCGCCTTTTGTTTTATAATTACAAATAAATTCCATTAGTATTGAGATTGTAGTCAAACCTCAATTTACAATACGAATGCTCCAAACACAAAAATACCAGGCATGAGGCACCTCGTGCTGGCACGGGCCGCTCACCTAGGAAGAATTTAAGTTGTCACTATCTAATTTGGTCATGTCCCAAATAGTCGGAAGCTATCATTATAACAGGGAAACACCGCAACAGAGAAATGGAAAAGAGTAATGTCAGGTAAAAAAAAAATTTACCTGGAATGTATAAGAAAAACAATTATTGATTGAGATTTACTTTGATCTGTGGGACCCAATCATCAATTCTAAGATTCCAACCCATAAGATCCTGAAAATGCCCCGAAAAAAGCTATCATTACGAGGGGATCTACCAGCACAATAGAAATTGTGATACACCTTACGGGGTTGGCCTGGTGAACTAGGCCGTTACGGGTTTGTACCCTTTTAAAGTCTCGGTTTCAAAATTTTCACAAGTGTTATTAACTCTTTTGGGATTAGTCCATAAAAACTTAATTAACTCCAGTTATAGATTATAGTTCTTGTTTAAACCAACTAATGACCAATCCCTCCTCCATGTTACAGATTACAGTTCTTGTTTTATTGGGTTCCATTAAACACGAAAGAATAGCTAACTCCATATAGATTAGGTTTGTTACTATTACTGATATATAGGTTAGATTTGTTACTAACTGTTCGGTATATCTACGAAATTTCCATCTGCTTAATTTTTTTTTTTCAAAAGTATTTGTTTATGTTGTGATAGTTTTCTGGAAAATTGGTTTGAGCTGAAAAATATTCATCTAGGTTTGAGTTGGTTTGATTAGGTATTGAATAAATCAGTTTTGCATAGGGGCAAAAATGAAAATTTATACTATCAATCAAATCTTATCCCATGTAAAACAAATATGATATTAATAATCCTATTATCTAATCTCATCTCAAATAAAAATACTCATTATCAATCCATTCTCATTATCAAATCCAATCATAATCTCATCTCATTGTACAAATATCTTAACCACCCGAGGGAGGACCCAACTCCTCATATAGCATTATACGTCATAACCCATCATAATGAGAAAACATGCATTATCGGACCAGACTAGGTGTAACTGTGTAAGTACATCATACAAACGTAACAAACCAATCATCTATTGGTCATAGAAGTATGCACATGGCCATTCACCATCTAGGCCTAGGTCTTTTGGGATTGTTCCCTTTTACATTCTCGGGTTCAAAACCTCCGGTGTAATCAAGTCTTTTGAGGCAGTTCATACAAAACTTAATTGGGAAAATGACGGTCAAGGACATGTTTGATAATTAATACCCTCTAAGGATATTTTTAGCATTAAAAAATGTTTTCAGCATTTTCTTGGCGGGTATTAATTATCAAAACATGTTATGGGCCGTCATTTTCCCAACTTAATTTGCTCCGATTTTCATTGGGTTCTCCATCACTCCATGAGTGGGCAGTTGGATTGAGCTTCTAGAATTAATCGAAGTGTGCATGAACTAGCTGATTCGGACACCTAAATTATCCACACGCACAAAAAAATACTAGAAATTGTGACTTGGTTTGAAGTCGAAACATCAGCACATCCACGAGGGAAGCTACCAGCAACTACTACCCGCCAACGGTTTTATGTTTACTACTCTCATCTAGGTAGGTGAAACCACGGACAATTAATAAAACAAGGTTCTACTTACAAGTCAATCCCCACCCAAAAAAAAAAAAAAAGAATTAAAAAAAACTTTACAACGGAGCTACTAAGGCCCTCCAAATATCTTTCCTTTTTTTTTTTCAACGTAAGAACATCTGCAATGGATTTTATATACATTTGTGTATCAAAATGTTCATTAAAATATGAATTAGGATAAAAATGGGTCCCACAAGTGTGTTAAATATTGCAAACTCAAGAGTGTGTTAAGAGCATTCCATAATGGGTTTGATATATTTGTGTGTTAAAATGTGTATTAGGATACAAATGGGTCCTACAAGTGTTTTTTTGAGCGGCGAAAAAATTTCATTAATCTTGAAATTGTTACAAGATTAATAGGAGTAAGGAAATAGCATCATGCTCAAAGAACAATCATTTGCCGAATTCGAGACCAAAAACCTATAATTGGCAAGAAGCCAATCAAGGCCACTCATTTGGCCAAAACCCGCCTAAAAAGGCTAAAGCCCAAACCCTTGTGGGTCTAAGAAATCCAGATATTACAATCAGCACAAACAAAACAGCCCTAACATCCCCTGTAGTCCGAAAGACGTGTCCCTGCCACCACCGCGACCCGAGAAACCAGCCCCTGTTGCTGCCTGGAGGGGCACGGACGCCAACACACCTCAGACCGCACACCATCGCCGCTGCACCAAGCCGCTGCCTTTGCCGAGAAACCCCTGATCGCCGTCAAAGAGCCCAACACCTAGAAGGGAAAAAAAAAAAACCTAATACAAAATCACTGCCTTGCTGATCCAGCCTCCGCGCAGACGCCTCATGGCTGTTGAAACAGCAACCCATAGAACCCAGCCACCATCAACCCACAAGTGTGTATTAAGTGTCTGTTTGGGCGCCTATTTTTCACCTTTTCAATTTTTCCTTTTTGTAGTTTTGGGTGTTTGGCTGATGGAAGAAAATGAGTTTTGGCAAAGTGATTTTTCCAATTTTGAAGATCTAGAGCAAAAGTCAAAAAGAAGGCCGGAGGCCCTTTTCCACTTTTGATGAGCTAAGAAAAGACCAAATTATCTTCTATATTTGGTTCTAAAACCATTTAGAATAAAATGATTAGAAAAATAAAATCTTCCCATCGATTTCAAATGGATTGAAAATTTGAGTAATTAATTTTTTAATCATATTTTTTAATATATAAAGGGTGTAAAAGGTTTTTTTTTTTTTAGGAGAAAGGTATAAAAAGTTTTGTGTGTGCTGATACAATTAAAAATGAAAAAAATTTAAAAAAATTGATTAAACCATTATTTATACACAGTATATCCCATAATAAATAAACAAAGGCAATATGGTAAAAAATCAGGTCATAATTCATTTTCATCACATATCTCTTAAACACTATCAAGTTGCAAAATGCATTTTGCACATATCATCCAAACACTCTACTAGATTGAAACTACATTCTGACCAAAAAGCCAAAAAACCAAAAATTTGAAAATGAAAAGCCAAAAAGTAGGCTCCCAAACACTCCCTAAGAGTAGTGAGCATTTATGTTTTATGGTCGACTGTTGTATTTATAGAGATGAGACCCACTTATTATTTGCTAGCTTCTTTGCTAAACTTAATATACATACTAGCACATTATTAGATTTACCACACTTTAGTACACAAACTAATACAAGTATTGTGGCGCAAAAAAAAAAAATTTTTGTTTGCTAATTGTCTTAATACACATAATTAAAACACGAGGTATTAAATTCTCCTTCCTGATTGGGTCGAGGGCATGCCATCCACATTGGGATTAGGGAATTCACAAGAAATCCCTCTTGCGGCCTAGCCCCAAATTAATATTTATCTTCTTGTATTTCTGGACTAATCTTTCTTATTCATATACATTTTATATTTCATGTGGATCAATTAATTATTGAGGAGGCTTTGAACACCAACATTTTATAGGTCAACTATGTAAAATTTTGAATACCAGCATTTTGCATTCTAAGAATCATAAACTTTTGTTAGAGTTTAAACTTCATTTTTTCATAGCTCTATAAATTAACAAATGCTAATCCATAGGTTTGCATAGTTTAATAGTTTGTTAGAATCAGGAGTTACCAACTGGACTACAAGCCCATTGTTGTTTGAGAGTTAGTTAGGGAATAGTTTAATGATGCTAAGCGTGTATGTGTTACCATGTGCGCAATTGTACACAGTAAGAAAGAACATTAATGACAGAATCAGATTCTTTTCATCTTCACTTAGTAGTAATTTCATTTTTTTTTTTTTACCACTATTGTATACATTAGTGAAGGTAAGCAGAGGAGTTAGTTAGTTAGTCAATAGGGGATTCAGAAGTTGTCAATAGACCTAAACTCCGAACGCCTGTGGCGAGACTCGAACCCTAATCTCCCCTGTGGGATTACCAGGAGGTAACCGCTGGGCTAAGTTAGAGTCACCTATAAGTACTAGGAAAATCGGTGGTTTAGATCCCACTAGAAAGTACTCGAACCCTGATCTCCCTTATTGGATAAAACAGTTTTGGCAACCTCAGCCCAGTAGGTAGTGGATAATCCACACTTAATACCAAACAAATTAGAGTTTCAATCTACTTCCCACAGACATCAACACATTTTTTCGGATATCTATACACATTTCATAAATATCATTGAACTTTTCGCACATTAATTACCATTGTCACTAGACCTAGGTTAACATTTTCCTTGATAAATAGTAAAACAAAACTCTTAACAATAGGGTACGTAGATCTTTTAGTACCCTTGTTCCCCTTTTTTGTGGGGGAGTAATTGATTTTATACGAAACACTCGAACCACAATCTCACAAAGAAGAGCCAAAGCAAAACAAGAAAAGCCAACAGAGCCATACCTCACGGAAAATACTTGGAAATTTGTTTTCATTGATTAAGAAAAGGAAAATGATAATAGGCAAATTGCTTCTATTTATACCAAAACTTTTGAGCATAAGAGTGTTGTACCTTGTACATGGTACAAGAAAACCACACAAATACAATAAAACATGGTATAAGAAAAGCAGGCCAAGAGCCAAAAACAATTTTGACATCATCAAAAATAGTTTTGGCGTTATCACCATCCTTAATAAAAGATCTTGTTTGCTCAGCATAAAACGAACAACGGGGTAGATCTGGTGGAGGAAGAGGCAAAGAAGTCGATGGCGTGGGCCCGTCCTCAACAAGAAAAGCAGTCGCTAGTCCCCACGTTAAGTGCGTATCGAAGTGACAATGAATCAACCATACACCTGCTCTTGTCATCAAATTTTCAAAACTTACGAATAAGCATCCATTTTGCAATCCACACACACTATTCTCATAATTTAAGGGCCAATTTATTTCACATCACTTTTTTTTTTCTTTCTAACCGATTAACTAAAAATAGTTAAAATTATAGGAGTAAATAATTGGTATCAGTTAAAAAATAAGTTTTAGGTGCTCCATTTATTGTGTTATCTTATGAGCTAGAGGGTTATAGCTTAGGATGTGTGCCAATTTTGGCCTTGTAGCTGCCAAACAATAAATGGCCCACTTATTTAAGTCCCAAGTTCAGCCTATGAGAAAATGAAATGACCGACTGTTTTTCTTTTTGACATTTATTGTAAGGGATTTTGAATTTTTTTTTTTTTATAGAGATAACAATCTTTTCAAAGAACCCATTGGAGTAGTAACCTATATATACAATAAACCAAAAATTGACTTAACATACAAATGTGGAACCTATTGTTATCTTGATACACTATTTTACACATATTTTAACACACAAATAGAGAGAATCCCATTGGAGATACTCTTAGTACTTAATTAAGCTCTTTTTGTATGTGTATGTGAGGATTGGTGCTTATCGACCGGTTATTCATCTTATTAAGGAAGCTAAATCATTAATAAACAGTAAGTAAGTGTTACGTAGCCAAACAGTTTTATTTGTTTATCTCATTATTAGCTACTCTTTTTGTCCCATTTTGTTTGCTTCACGGAAGAACTTAACTTTGTAATAAGGCATGCAATTAACTTTTTGATCCCCATCTTTAAAACTACTTTTAATCATTTATAAGTGTAAATTTGTGGAAATTACACATGTTTTTCTTTGACTTTTCAAAGAGCAAACGTTTTGTGAAATCCTAAAAAAGAAAACCAAGTAAACGAAATGGGACAAACAGATTATTCTATAGAAAATATAAATAAAAAATATAAGTCATAGAAATTAAATCGGTCTAAAGATACGATAGCGAAAACATACCCGGATTAGTTGCCGTGAATCTAATGACAGTCCATCCTCCAACAGGCACTCCAACAGTATTGCGTATTTGTGGATTAACGAGATTGAACATTTTTGGCCCCGTTACGGGGTCGTAATTGCCAAACCCTTGAGCCAAAACATAAAAGTTAAACCCGTGCAAATGTATTGGGTGGCTCTGTTGGCCCACCAATGCCGTGTTCTGAAATACAATCTGAACGGTAGAATTATACTTCAATTTCGTAACCCTTGTTGACCTTGGTGTCATTATGAGCGCTGTATTCAAGACATTGATTGTGTTCGTATAATCAAACACCACTGGTGGATATTTAGGAAAATCCGCGGTGTAGATCCCAGCAGTCAGATTGTAGTAAAACGCTTCCAGCATTGATAACTTGGTAGGGAGCTCGAAAGACTCGTTGTTCATGCTCGCTGCAAATTGTAGCCCCAAAGGAGCCCCACAAGTGTTGTTTGCTCCGCAAGGGACCATGCCCAAGCCTTCCGTCACAAACATGTGTTCATCGACTTTGAGTGGGACTGGTGCCCAGTGAGGCCCGTTCACGAGACTCGTTAGACTGGAAAAGAATTCGAACGCTGTAGGAGTGTCGTTGAAGGCCGGCAGGGCCGGCATTGGAGGGGTTGACGATGAGGCATTTTCATACGTAATGATACCTCTGGTGGTTGTTTTATCATATTCCATTCCCAGGCTGTCGTAGGAATGTGCTGCCATGTAATAGGAGGATAGCGGTTGGTCGGCGGTGAGCAGGACATCGATGGTCTGGCCAGGACCTATGACGATGGTTTCAGAGACCATTGGATTGGTGTAACAAGCGTCGATGGCGACGACTGTCATTGTGTGGTTTGCTATCTTGAAGAAGAGCTCGTTATTGAGCGCAACATTGATGATACGCAAGAGATACGTTTCTCCTCGTACAACCTTCAGTTTATATGTGCCTAATCACAGAAAAATTCGAATGTACATGTTCAAAATGTGAAGGGTTCTTAACCCAAAGTAGTCACTCTATCATTTTGCAATTTCAAAAATGCCATTAGCATTTCATTGTGAATAAAACATTGGGTTGTTTATCAATTTTTGTTAATATCACTCACCGGTTGATGAGCAATTATATAAATCACCAGGGCAACCATTGATGGTGAAAGCATCGGAAATGTTAGGCCCATGCCCCTCGGCTAGTGCTTGCTCCTCGATCTCAATAATATTACCATTCCACCACTCTCCTGCAATTGCAATTTAATTGATCATTACTTTTAAATTTTCAAATGTTTTCTTGCAATCTCAAGGTGTTTATTTTAGGCAGAAACTTTTTAATCTGTTAAAAGAAGACAGGTTAATTTCGACCATGTAGAAATACAGATTTAATACATGGAGCAATGCTAAAAAGAGTTATGCTCACAGATGTGTTCGAAATTGTCTGATTCATGTCAACCTCTCATTATTTTGTGGGACCAACGTACATCGAATTGTTAGGGACACGATAATCTACAATCTATGGACACAAATCTATGCTTGCAGACTACCATTTTTTAATTCGAAACTCGAGTTACATCTATAATTGCTTAATAGATTAGTTAATTACTGTGTGTCAACCTTCATGGATTTATGAACTATGAAGCTTGATAAAATTTTACTGAAAATAAATAGAAGGGTTTGGAATTTACCCAAAAGAATGGGGAACTCTTCGAAGGGTTTTGGGAACGGGTACGAGTAACCCTTTCTTGGTCGAATGATCAGTGCCCCATGTACAGTTGCGCGAAGCCATTGGGCATGGGCATGCCACCAAAGGGTCCCTTCTTGACCTGTGATGGTGAATCTGTATGTGTATTTATTTCCAGGGAGTATTGGGCATTGAGTTACATATTCAGGCCCATCCGCCCATGCACTGTGTAGCTGGAAAATCCCGTGCCTACAAGATTATCAGGACATTGAAGTTGTTAGGTCCTCTTTGGCCTAACTTTATGAAGACTTTTTGATGCCATCATTTTTGTTGTTTTCCTTTAATTCTTACTAGATTTGGATCAAATCTATATATCACACCAAATGTATGTACTCTATGAAATAAATTGGAAATACAAATTTATCGACCCAAGTAAAAAAGAAAAGAAAAGAAAAGAAGTCATATAAGACTGCGAAAAAGACCAAAAAAACTGATGTAAAAATTAGACTCAAATCTAGTATAAATTAAGAGAAAACAACATAAAAGACCGCGAAAAAAAGTTCTAAAAAATTAAGCTTGCTTTCGAAATAAGCTTTGGAAATATTCCACCTGATTGAGCTGAAGTTCTGTAAACAATAAAACTCAAAGTCGTTTTTTGGGTTAGAAGTTAGAACTAAATGGGGATCCAATATCTACTATGTGGATGACTTTTTGTTCAAACTTTTTTTTTTTAATCGGTAAAAGATGAAATTTTATTAAAAAAGGAGAAAGGAAAAGGGGATCCAACAAAGAATTGGATGATACATCACAAGGGCAAAACCCAAACCACTCAAAGGTCTACAAGGATCCAAAATAAATAAAACAATAAAGCTCAACCTAACACCCAAATAAAATAGATAAAAGCCAAATACCCTAACCCGGTCCACCCAACGACCGGCCCACCCAAACCCTAACCACTTCAATCTCCACCACCAGAAAACTAACCACTTTTTGTTCAAACTTGACTATGTCTTAGCCTCTATCTAAATTTCTTCTTTGTGTCTGTCTGTCCCTCCAGGGCCGGCTCAAGGTATTTGGATGCTCTAAGCCAAGTGCTGGAAAAGTGCTCTACATAAATTTCCTAATTTAAAAAAAATTAACTGCAATACTTATCTATATATCATTACTATTAAACATGGTAAATAGTTCAGCCACAACAGCCCCAATTTGTATGACAAGAGAAATTTTTTTTGGCAAAAAGACACTACAAAAAAGTACTTTACTAGGATTTGAACCCAAGCATCGTATGAGAAAAAGCAAACCCTTTACCATTGGACCAACAAATGAGTTTGTATTATAATTGCGCGTAGAAAATATATATACTTATTTAGAAAGGAATGCCCCATTTTTTATCCAAAATATGAAAATTCAAGGCGACGGCCTCTTGGCCCTTGTTCTTGAGCCGGCCCTGTGTCTGTCTGGTGTTCTGTGGGGTCTCTTGTTCTTTTGGTCTTCTTTGGTTTGTCTGTGGTTGGAGGCTTGGAGCTGGTTCTTCTTGTTGCAAGTTGGGTGAGTGGCTTTTGTGTCTGGAAATATTGGTGGGTCTGAGTCTGTGGGGCAGGGTGGTGCTGCACCTCTAGTGTTGCTAATCCGACCGTCCATTTCGGTAATAAACGATTCAGATTTTTACTCAAACAATAGATGATTTGAATTAATAGAAATTCGAATTAAATTCGAATCCATCATATCGAGATGGATTGACTGCAACTCCCAATCCGGGGCAGAGTGTTTGTTGAGTGTTCTGTGGGTCCGGGTGGTTTTCTGAGTTGTCTGTACTTTGGTCGGTGTTTTTTCTGTTTGGGTCTCTGTTGTTCACTCCCTATGTTTCACTTGCTGCTCAATCATGAGGCTGTACTGCATTCTTGCACCATTTCGTTAAAGTTCTTATTTTTTTAGATCATTTTTTATAATACATCACATTTAATTTAAAAATTAGGTACTCCTCCCGTCCCATTATGCTTGTTCGGTTTGCAAAAACGAAGACGTAAAAATAATATAATTTTTGCAAGAAAAACTCCAAATTTTTTCAACAATTCACTAGATATCAATGAGTTCTTTAAATTTATGAAAAAAATTTTGAACATTTTCTTGAAAGAAATGCATTATTTTTGAGTCTTCGTTTTACGGACCAGACAAGCTTTTTGAGATAGAGAGAGTATTTATTAAAAAAATAAATATTTATTTTAGTTAGCAGAACACGCCATGTCTACTTCTGATGAGCTGTTTTGTGACTCGTGGAAACAATCTTTCTACAACAAACATTCACACAAACTCACTCACATTCACAATGGGGCTCACACATACTACACTTCCAATATGTATGAGACCCATCAAAAAAAATGTGTGTGTAAAGTATTTGTGTAAGTATTTGTGATTATAAAATTATTGCTCGTGGAAACTTGGAAATCCCTTTGTTGCTTCTGCTGCTGTTTTGCTGATTTTTTTGGTTGCTGGTGCTGAAATTCCCCTGATCCTAGTAAGGGTTGAAAGGTGATTCGTTGCTTCTTGGAATTTTGCTTTGGATCTTTTGTTCTCGGATTGGTTGACTTCTTATCAACCTTTTTCGTTGTGGTCTTGAGTGGCATATGATTGTCGCTTGGGTTGGGTGTCAACTTCGTTGGGATGTGGCCCTCTCGTGTTGTGATGTTGTTCTCTCCTGTCCTTTTGAGCTGATCATCTTAATCTTACTTACTTTTGATTAATAAAATCTTCTTTTCGCCGTTTAAAAATAATATGTTGATGCTATTTATTAGATTGTTAACTGCCAACTTATTTAAAAATTTAAACTGTTAGAGAGTAGAGCAACTTTACTATTTATATCTTCAAACACGTCCCCTTACGTGTACCCATGCTCTTCTTCATAAGCATACTAAACACGTGTAAATATTTTAATATTAGGTAGGCAGTGAGATTCGAATACATGATCTGTTATCTGCTCTGATACTATATTAGATTGTTGACCACCAACACATTTAAAAATTTATATGTTCACCACTACTAAACGTGCTTTGGAATAGAAAATAGAAAAATAATGCAATTGCGATGAACATGTCATATACGGAGTATTTAATTTGGTGTACTTATAAATTCTTTTAATGTTAGAATTGTAAGCAAGGGGCATTAGTTAATGGGTAAATTTCACTTTCCTCCACTGAGGTTTCTGACAATCACAGACACCTCCCCTTAGGTTTCTAAAATTTCACTTACCTCCCCTGTCAGAGTTATAAGCTAACAGACTTTAACAGGGAAAGCAAATTTACTTTTTTACCCCTTTGTTGACCTCCCCTAGAGTTTCTAATAATAATAGATACCTCCCCTCATATTTAGTGAAATATTTATGTTGTCTTTATTTATGCTAAGTATATTTATAGCATCTAAAATTTTATTCTAACACCCAAATAAGTGAATCCATTACGGAGTATTAAAGATATATCATACATGTGTTTGAGCTTTAAAATGGCAAACAAAATTGAATAAAGATAAAGGATTGCTTTTATGTTTAGCAATTTTTTATGATTTTGATCATAATTTTATATCTATTAGATTCCTCTTGTCGAGACAGCCCTATAATTCAATCAAACTAAATAAAAAATAAACACAAAACTAACGAAAGGATTGACACAACAATAAAAAACAAGAATGGTAATATTTCAAATTCTCACATTTTTATTTGTTACAATTATGTTGTAAAATAGTTAACATAGTTGTAAAAGAATTTAGACATTTATAAAAATATTAGACGGTAATAAATTCATAATTGAGGACCTAAGGTGAAAATGCGGAAAAAAAAACTTAAGACTTTTTTTTTTTTTTTTTTGCTTTTTTTTTTTCCACTTATGATCACTGTGAGACTTAGTTCTATAGTGTAATAATTATAAGTTGAAAGATAAAGGACTGTAGCGTGGAAGATAACATTAAAACTATTATTTTTTTCAATGTTTCTTAGTTAGACAATTGGTTTAGTTTAGAGGAGTAATTGATTATTTATAACATGTATTCACTAGCTAAACATTAAATTAGTATATAAGAAAAAAAATATTTTGGACAAGAATTTCAATTAACGTATATCTATCTATCATGATATTTATAACTAAATACAAATAAAGATATTGGTATTTACAAAAATCTTGAAGTTTCATATAAAAAAAAGAAGAAGAAAGGGAAACTAATTCTTTTTTACGTTAGACATATGTAATGGCTTCAAAAAAAATTTAAAATTTTACCTAAAGCTTCATCAAAACTTAGTATTGGTTAGTTTGAAGATAAAAGTAATTTCATATTAAATTATATTTTGAAATGACTTAAGCAAAATTGTTGACTCAAGGGTAAAATGGGTAGTATCATAGATGTAATGGATGATGTCAGCAATTTCCGTCATACTTAGTGACGGTCAACTAACGGATGGGGGAATCTGCAGCCGACAACCAAAGTAGAGGGGAGGTAACTGTAATTTTAAAAACCTGAGGGGAGGTGTCTGTAATTATCAGAAACCTCAGGGGAGGTAAGTGAAATTTACCCTTAGTTAATCAAGAAGTGGCAGCTGATTTTCAGTTAAGAACGTTGGTTGAGAAATTTAGTTAGATGGTATGAACAATTTGATGGCTTTAGTCTTTGCTTCCCAAATAAGCATTTCTTTAAAAATTAAGATGTTTGGGTCAGTTTACGCGCACTTCGACTAATCCCTAACTATAGGATCAATTACGTTGCTATGAACAGGGGACCGATTAAAGCTAGAGGAAAATACTATATAATTAGACTGGTCCTACAAGAATTCATAACACGTGAAAAGTTACAAACGAAAAACCTAAAAAAGAGAGCAATTCCTAAAGTCTCAAGCCTTACCGCAGTACTAAAATCAATACTAGTATATAGGACAATGTGTGCACTTGTGGGTAAGCCCACGTATTGATTTTTTGCTCTCTTTTTTTTTTCTATTTACTTTTATAAGTAGTGCATCATTTTTTTTCTTTTTCGATTAGTCTTGTTTTCAAAATCTACAAAGGACACAATATGATCGAAAGCTAGATTAGGTTTAAAAAAAAAAAATCGAATTAGACAAATTTTTAAATATGAGGAATGGTGAATTTATAAATACACGGTTAGTCTCAAATGAGGTGGTCCTCATTTTAGTTAAAATGCAGACCCCCTTTTTCGATCGAATTTTGTCTGCTCAATGTGTTCAAAACGTGATTTTAAGGGTACCTGCGAGAAATCGGCAAAAAAAAAAAAAAACGATCAGGAAGGGCTTCATCCAAACAGTTCCGAACAATTTTTTATTGAACGGTTCAAATAAAAACTGCTCAAATCAAGCCCTTCGCGGTCTTTTTTTTTTTGTATGTTTTCTTGTAGACACCCTTAAAATCACGTTCTGATCACATTGAGCAGCCAAGATTATCGAAATTCGATCAGAAAATGAAAGAAAAGAAATGGGGAGGTCCGCATTTTTAACTAAAATGAGGTGATCCTTAAGAGAGAAGGACTATATAAATATATATAAGTCAGTTATGGCTCAATTTATCATGTGTTTGGACAAAAAATTGTTGATTGGTGGGCTTGGTCAAATGCACATAGAAACCACATGAGATTCATTACTATTTCTCATGGGGATATCTGTCATATAGGTAAACCTCAGTGGTGTTAATGAAATTTACCCTTTATTATACTAACATGTATGTAATAAATATTCCAATAGCCATTTAACTATATATATTCAAATACCAGCTGGAAATATATCCTACGTTATATGTACTATTTATAGACAAGGGAGTTCTAGTAGTTGAAAAATGTGGCAGTGGTATATATAAAGTTGTAGACTCGTAATACTTACCAATGAATCGTCAGGTTGTAGGGACATTTATTGAAGACATGAATGATCAGTGTGTCACCTTCATGAACTTGTATAGTTGGGCCGGGAAGGCTTCCATTCACAGTGTTGATAACTTGTTGCTTGCACAACCGGTTCAGAGTTATATTTTGCACCTAAAAAAACTTAATTTTATGAGAAAATTACATTACAATTCCAAACATGCATAATAGGCGTGTATGTGTATGTGTATGTATTTGTGTGGTATGTTTTTTTTTTTTTTTTGAACAGGGAACTATTTGTGTGTATGTGTTGAATATATATTTTTGGCAAAAACAAAAGTACTACTTGCTCCATTCCTTTTGCATATAGTAATTAAAAAAAGTCTATTCGGTGGATAATTTGTCAAAAAATTTTGCACGAAAAATTAAATGAGTTCAATTAAAATTAATAATAGACATAAGGTCAACAGGTTCGGCTCTGAATTTTTCGGGGCACGATGCAAATTTCTTAAAATGAACCCCTATATATAATTAAAAAGAAAATACAATTGGTTTTAGAAACCGTAATAACATCCGATTAATTCAAAATGTATTATTTAAACATCACTATTCTAGCACTTTTTGCTGCAAAAGTAGTAATTAAGTTCTCATAATTAAATTTAGCCTGATAAAAAAAATCCAAGTTTAGCCACCATATCTTTTTTGTGAAAGCCAATCCATTCCATATTCTTGCGACTTAGGTGACCAAAGGTAAGATTAGACTTGTTTTTCTGGAGGCAATAGTTAGTCAGGTTGTCAACTGCATGTATTTTACAAGCAATCTATGCATTTTGTTCCTTTGTTTGGTTGTTAGTTTTGAGATAATTTTATTTATTTATAGATTTGAGTATTTTTTTTCATCTTTAGTCAATTTTTTAAACATTTTAACAAAAAAAAATTAGCTTTTGAATAGGTACGCTATATACATCCAAAAAGAAAAAAAATTAAATAAAAAAATGCTAAAGACGAAAAACACAAAAGACGAAGCACTCAAAAATTTTGGAGAAAATATTTTTGAGAGAGAACAAAACAACGCGTATGAAATACAATTATCACTTTTGTTTACCACCAAAATTTTTATTGTATTTCTTATCATAAAATTTAGAGAATAAATTATATACATCGGCTAGGGGTGATACCGGTCTGGTTTCGATCGGTTTTGGCGTATTTTTCGGCCGAAATAGGTTATCCGGTTTGAGAGTTTTAGAAACTGGAACCGGTTGAGATAATACGGTCCGGTTTTGACCGGCTCAACCGGTTTCGATCCGATTTATCCGGTTTTCATTCATGGGCCATATTTTAGGACCAACACATCAAAAAAGCCATAATTCAACACACAAAATATCAACTAAAAACCCATAATTCAACCCTTTTTTTTTTTGCCCATGAAAATTAAAGTATCAATTTTGAGCTCAATACATAAAACAAAACCCATAAAAACATAATTAAGCCTATAAAAATAGTTATATATATATATATATATATATGATTGATTTTATATAATAAATATATTTATTAGACCAATATACACCAAAAGGGTGGATAGCCTAGTGGTAAAGAGAGGGGAGATCCTTCTAGCCTTCTTGGATTCGATTTCCCTCCCCTATGTTTATATATATATAACCGGTTCAGTTTTGACCGGTCTTTAAAATACATAAACCGGATTGAAATTATTTTTTCGGTTTATAAAATTTTATAAACCAGAACCGGATGGAAATTATTCGACCGGTTTGAAAATTTTGGTTCGATCCGGTTTTTTCGATTTCGATCGATTTTCCGGTCTCAGCTAACAGCCCTAACATCGACGGTATAAATATTTATTTCCTTCAAATCAATTATATTACGCTACATCATCAAAATAATGATCCCAATTAATAGAACATGGTGACATGACGTAATGTAATTAATTTAAAGGAAATAAATGTTTACACCGATAGTGTAAATAATTTAATCTCTAAATGTTAACCCACATACTTTTAAAATTACATGCACCTTTACCACCATTTGTTTGGGCCTTTTGTCTTGAACTTTTACTTAAATTGGGCCCCAATTTTCATGCAGATATTTTCCTGCTAATTATATATTTATGTACATAATGTAAGTGTATAAAAGTTTGGAGCTCCAAAAAATTGGAAAAAATTGGTGGTCCGATGTGCTGCATCCTCAGCGTATGCCCAAAGCCGGTTTGAAAAGAGGAGTTAATTACATTGAAATTGAGACTCTTTGACAAATTTTAAGATTGAGAGCAAGAATGAATAAAATAAAAGAGGAGTTAATTACTTTCATGCGAAGATTAAATGAAGTAATTATGTTATTGATTAATTGAAACCCCAAATAAGAACATAAATATCGGGGAACAAAGCGATCACCTGTGTTTTTTTTTTTTTTTAATCGGCAAAAGGAAGCTTTTATTAATCTTTGTAGATAATTAGAAAGATTAAAAGGATCACGGGTATACCGGCAAAAGCTATCGGAGAACCTCACCCGGAGAAAAGCAAGAAGCCAACCAAAAACATCACAAGAAACATGAAAGTCTCAAAACAACCCAACAGGCTAACACCAAAACAGCAGCTGTGTTTGGATTTGGATTTAAAATTTTTTTTGAAAAATAGTAGAAGTAATAAGTAAAAAGAGATAGATAGAGAAATGTTAAAAGTAGGAAGAATTTTTGGAAAAATGCTTTTTGAAAAGCAAAGAGAACAAGGCAAAGAAAACAATCCTAAATCCAAACAAACCAAAAGATATAGAATCAACAACTCAAGTCCAATTCCTAGGCATAGTGTTCAATAAATTTTTTCTATTTATATCTTTTCACTAATTACTCTAAAAAAACCTCAATCAAAATCCCGAACGAACAAGGTTAGTTTCAAATAACGTCCCCCAGCACAATGATGCAATAGAAGGATTTACCCCAATCGACGGTGGTGATGGCGGTGGAGGAGAATGGTATGGGTAGGCCATGTAATCAATGTTTTTCAGAAGCGGCATATTTTTTGTGAACGATAGTCTTAAAATTAATCGTTCTGGACTTGGTGGATTAGGGATGCAGAAAAGAGTCCTGCTACTGGTACAGATTTTTGTGCACAGATTGTGCACAGATTTTGTGGTGGGACCCACCACGGATTCCACATAAATGATCCGAGCCGTTCATTAAATGTAAAATATTTTTTCAAGAGTTTCCGTAAAAAATTAGCTTAATCTAATACCTATAAGTGCTCAATCTAATCATCTAAATTTTCATTCGGATTTTCGGGTAATGAAAAGTTAGATAATTAGATCAAGCATCTATAAGTATTGAATTGAGCTGATTTTTTTCAGGAACCCTTGAAAAATTGTTTTACATTTAATGAACGGTTCGGATCATTTGTGTAGGACCCGTGGTGGGTCCTACAAAAAAATCTGTGTACAATCTGTACCAGTAGCATTTTTGTGCAGAAAATGGCAATGGGGGAACAGACCATATATATATACACACACCCCACCCAAAGCCTTACTTATTCAACATAAGTATACGTTTGCTCTCTATTGAAGAATTTGACATATTTCCTCTCTCGAAAAAAGAAGCAGCGCAGAATGAGGGAACAAAAACTACTAAAAACCATAGTGCATCAAATTCGTTTAGGAAAGACTTACATAAAATGAATGCTCCACGATTTCGGCAGAGGCCACTGAAGAATAAACCAAAAGGGCTAAAGCAAATGCCAACAACAACAGAGGACGAGCCATATATGTATGGAAAATCAGAAACAAACTTGTATGGCAATATCAAACCAAGATTGGTGTTTATGTAGAGGTGGTAGCTGTTACGCCTAGGAAAGATATGAACCAAACACAACAAACATCCAATCACGCACAACACAAAGATAGACGTGTTTTCTCCAAATTTGATTAGGTAGTCCCGGGAGGAGCAGCCGAGACTTATAATTTTGTAAGGAGGAGCTACGTACGTATTATTCACACACTCTCTGCAGCCTCACCAGCTCTCTGTAATTCCTCACTGGTTTCTAATACTACTACACAAATGAGCCAGAAGCTCAATTTATAGGGAGGATTGAAAATGAGAATAAGTTTGCAGAAAGGTCATGACGTTTTTCTGGGAACGTGGTTGCGTTAGAAATTAGTATTATTTTTTGTTTTTTTTAAGGTATAAAATAACTTACCCAATATCAAGTTTTGTGGGGTTGGGTGGAAATCTGCATTAGTTATTTTGAATATGAAAAATGATAGGGATAGGGAAGGGAAGTGGTCCTGATTCTAAGAAGGACGAATCTCTATTGGACCACTCTATGCGAGTTGGACTAAACTTTGTCCTCTTATAATTTGACATCAAGAATGCTACAACCATACTTAAATAACACACTTGCACTCAAAAATGTGTGGGCTCTTCACACATTGAATGTGTAGTACAAGTGTGGAGCCCACCCACAAATTTGTGGGTGTGACTGTATAAATGGGTGTGTGATTCGGCTACAGAGTGTGTAAATGATGGGGTGTTTCCACTACGGAAAAACTTGGAGAATTTTTTTTAGAAGTTGTTAGTTGTTTTCGGCAGTGAATTAGCAGTTGGTAAAAATGTCAAGTTGTTTTGTATCCACTAGTGAATGAGTTGTTGATTAGTATGTTGAGTGGAAAATTTATTGTGAAAGAAGTCGTTATCGAAAACTTTTTTGTTAGTGTAAACAATATAATAAACTGCTTAAACTTGTTGATTCGTATGAACAATTTGCAAAAAAATGCAATTTTCTTCCGTTTTTCTTTAGTGGAAACACGGCCAAGGTGTGTGATTTTGGTGTGGTTCTAGACTTCATTCATCTCACGATCTGTTTTTCAAACACGTGGAGAGAGAGAGAGAGAGAGAGAGAGAGAGAGTGAGTTGCGTGCTTCTTTAGCTATCTTGTTTTGGTTCATGAACCGTGGCCCAGATTGGGCAACAAACTCCGGACGTTGTCGACTTGTGTTGAGAAGACCAGTGGCGCTTGGATTACAGGCTACAGCACAGTGGGGGGTTAATATTTTCAACGAAGTACAGTTGAAGCAATCTCTGAGCGTCTGAGCAGCTGTTCGAGCGGTTCAAAAGTGTGTTAGATATTTTAAATTAAAACACTTTCTTCTCTTCCCCATCACTCTCTCTCTTTTTTATTTCTCTAAATCCGAACCGTTTTAAAACCGAAATGGATTGCCCAAAGACTGTTCAACTATCACATAGTGTCGACTCACCACCCAAAAGTTTCTCGGTGGGACATAGAACGGTCAAAAGTAGCAGTCTAGAAAAAGCCTAAAACTTCTTAACGCGATTGCGTTGGAATTTGCACAAAACTGGTGGTCAGGGTGAAGACCCAGCTCCACTGGTGGAAGAAAAGAAAAAAAACCCTTTTGTACAAAACGCCCTGCTAAAGTGGGCGGCACGGTTTTGAAGTTGAGTTTACCTAACTTTTTAAGAATATTTGGCAACCATTCTTTGTCCTGAATCTTTACACAAGATTCAGATCAAATTTTTGCGTACGACGCTATCCGTCCCGATTAGTTTCTCCTTTTTTTGACATATATATGTTTTAAATTGACTATCCAATTTCAAAATCAATAATTAGGTTATGTAAATTTCCAAACTAATGGATCAGATTTGATTTTCTTAATAAATTAGAAACTGGAGATTGGACAAATAAATCAGGACCCATTATTTTTTTTGTCTCAATCTTGATGAGAAGAATCGAAAAAATATGAAAATATAGACTAAATTTGAAAAAAATCCTTATAAGATCCAAGAATGGGGGATTTTCAGTTAAAACGGCATATTTTTTTTAGCGGTATCTTGTGTTTTGCGGAATCAGGAGGAAGATGTGATGGAGGGTTTTTGGAGAAAGGTGTGTGGTCTAAATTTGTCCCCTAAATTTGCGTTATTCCTGTGGAAAATGGTGCATAGGATTTTGCCGGTTAAGGTGGCATGCACTGGCTAGGAGAGGTGTGGTGTGGTGCAGGAGGATGTTTGTCAAAGTGTGAGGCGGCTAGCGAGTCGGTGGAGCATGTGTTTTTTGAGTGTGAGGCGGCTAGCGAGCCGGGGGGGCGGGGGGCAAGAGCAGGATATTGGGCCTGCTGTGAAGATGGTTGTTGAAGTTGCTTGGAAGAGGGATGCGACTCAGGGAGCGGTGGCTTGGTGAGGGTGGGATTGTTCGTAATGAAAGGGTGCGGAAGGTTTTTGCGTCATCTGCACTTATGACGGAAGCGTTGGCGGTGTTTTATGCGCTTGCCTGGGCGAAGGAGAAAATTTGGGATGTGATTCATGTTTGCTCGGATAGTTTGCAGCTTGTGGCCGGGCTTCGGCGTGTGGAAGATGCTCATGTGTTGGTTCAACCGGTTTTTGTTGATATTTTGAATTTGGCTTGAAATTTTAGGTTTGTAGCTGTGTCTAAGGTCCCAAGAACTGAAGTCAAGGCTGCTCATGACTTGGCTAAATCAATAAATGTTTAATCCATATATATATGTTAAGTTTGTGTTTCTAAATAATAAAAAAAAAATCCTTTTGTCTATATATGTTTTTACTTTTTTTTTGAATTTTTTTTCTCTGTCGATACGAAAATATGATGTAACAATCTAACACGAATGAGGTACACACAATTCAATTAATTTTGGGGAACAAATCTCACCGTTCACCTGCAAGTTCCAGTTAAGCTATGTATGAATTGATAGAACACTTTTTTCAAAGAATAGATAGGACATTAATTGTCAACTGCTGTCAATATCTTATATATTCGTCCTATTTTTATAAGAATCACACTGAGTTACGCTGTCGCTATCAATTTCTAGTTTAGTCTCCTGTCCCAAGTAGAGTTGAAAAAATAACAAAAAAAGGCAAGCTAGCTACCATTACAACAGGAAAACACCACAACAGAGAAATGGAAAAACACGAGGGAATCTACCAGCACAACAGAAATTGTGGTAAACCCTACGGAAGATTTCGGGTTCGAAGCCTCAAGGTATTATCAATTCTTTTAGAGTCAGTTCATACAAAATTTAATCCGCTCTCTACGAGTACAGTGGTTGGATTGGGTTCATAAAATTAATCAAGATATGTATGAGTTGATCCGAAAATATGAGCACATCCGAAAAGCACGAGGGAGGCTATCACCAACTACTACCGGCCACCGGTTTTATGTTTACTTACAAGTCAAGTCAGTGCCCTTTGGGCATTTTTCAAACCAAAAAAAGAATAAACAAAAAAAAGCACAAGATCCGAAATCGCGTAAATTCACTTGGAAATAATTGAGGATCTGAAAAATTCATAATATTAGCTCACCCCAAGAAATACGGATCTAACATCAGGGTTCAAACAACACATATATATGTATTACATACACCCAATTGGCGGCCGATCTACTAAGGGGCCCGGCCGGACACCCCACAATATTTTTTTTCTTCATATGATACATATTTTTTTTTCAATGTAAGGGTTGTTCGAGCCAGCTTAAACGTACAGCTCGATTATTCACTTCCCCGATCGGGTTGAGGGCAGTCCATCCATACTATGGCTAGGAAATTCACAATAAATCACTCTTGCGGCCTGGTCCCAAATTAATATTTACCTTCTTGTATTTCTGGACTAATCATTCTTATTCACACAAGTTTTATATTTCATGTATGTCAATTAATTATTGAGGAAGTTTTGAACACCAATATTTTATTGGCTGACTACTTAAAGCTCTAAATACCAACTTTTTTCATTCAGGAATCATAAACTATGGCTAAAGTAAGTTTCAACTTCATTCTTTCGTAGCTCTAAGAATTAATAAATGGTAGTCCATAAAATCCAATTTCTTTTATTATCTAAATGAGATCGTGCGATAATGACGCTGCATATTTTCGAACGATATGATAGCAACAATACTTGAGATTAATTTCCATTTAGCAAAATCGTTCAAAAAAAACTTGAATGACTGGAATTATAGTCTTGAAAAATCACCGAACAAAAATTCTTTTCATAGTTTGGCCCCCTCTGATTTCATTTGTTGGCTGCATCACTGATTACACCACAAGCTACCAGGAAGAATCAAAGCAACTTAAAAATGAAAAAAAGGCCAAGAGCCAAACCGGCCAGAAAAAATAATAATTTTGTAGCTTTTATTTTTTTTCACTAATCAGCCAAAACTTTTTTTTCATGCAAAAACTTTAGTGCATAAGAGTATTGTACCTTGCACATGATACATGTCTTTCATGCACTGAAGCTTTGGCATTAACAAAAACAGATTTGGCATCATCCTCCCTCTTAGGCCCCGTTCCGAAAACGGAAATAAGTACTTATTTTTTAAGAAGGCAATTTCAAGCTCAAAAATCATTTGTTTACGTAAATAATTTTCCTATCAATATGGATCTTGTTTGATAGATCTCATTGAGATCTTTTATACGGTGAAAAAAAAATTGAAAAATAATTTTTTATTTATATTATTTTTGAGTTTGAAAATATAAAATAAGTACTTATTTTTTAAGAAGGTATTCTGGAACGGAGCCTTAGTAAATTTTCTTCTTTGCTGAGCATAAAACAAACAAAGGGGTAAATCTGGTGGAGGAGGCAAAGAAGTCGACGGTGTGGGCCCGTTCTCAACAACAAAAGCAGTGAGTAAACCCCACGGCAAGTGCACATCCAAGTGACAATGCATGAGCCATACACCTGCACTTGGCATCAAAAACCCATGATTAAGTATCCAATTCGCAATCCATATATATAAGCTATTCTCATAAAGTTAAGGACCAATTCGTTTAACATTAATTACTTCTTGTAGTTGACGTATAAAAAATAAGTGTTATTTAGAATAAAAAAAAATTCCTTAGTGAATTACTTATTGTTAGACAATCCATCACTTATAAAGCTAATGCTTCACATTCAGCAGCAATGGTATTTCTTTCGAAGGGTCTGTGGATGCTATATATATATATATATATATATATATATATTGCTGCTACTATTTCTATCGAAGGGTCAGTGAGTTAGATTACTATAAGAGGGGACCTCTGCTCCGTTAACTCGAACCCCCAACCTCACCCTCGGGACTCTAACCCAAGGGGCAAGACCACCGAGCCAAGGCACAAGTTCTAGGGGAAAAGGGGGAAAAAAAGAAGAAGAAAAGACTATGATTATCAATTTGTTGACAGTTTGCCAACTAGTTTTGTTTTTTTTCTTTTTCGGGTTCGGAGTGAAATATGGTTGGGACATAAGGTTATTTTCACTGAAGCTACTGCTCCACTTTCAACTGCAGAGGCAATGGTTAGTCATCAGTATGTATCGTAGGATTGTTGTTCTGAATAAAGTAGTATTAAAGAGTCGATTGGTTGGAGAGTTAGGTGGTGTTCCAACTGCCCAGTAAAAAGAAATTTTGAAAAAAAAAGGTTTTTTAAATTCAAAAATTATGTGTTCATGCAAATAATTTTTTTACCAATATGGATCTTGTTTGATAGATCTCATCGAGATCTTTTAAACGGTGCAAAAAAAATTAAAAAATTATTTTTCATTTTCATTATATTTAAACTTGAAAAACTTTTTTTTTCAAAATTTTTTTTTACTGCGCAGTTGGAACACCACTTTAGTTAGCTAAGGAAGTTAGTCAGTAACATGATGTTTCACGTGTTTGTGTTAGGTGATGCCTATTTATACGTACCATGTGCGCAGTTGTACTCCGATCCGTAATTAAGAAAGATCAATGATAGAATCAGATTAATTTCTTCTTCACTTAAGTAGTAATCTAGCTATTAGGGTAATTAATTACTCTGACTTAGTACTTAATTAAGCTTGGCTGGTGAGGAGAAGTGCTTATCGCTTATAATAGTTATTACTCTGACTTAGTACTTAAGTAAGTAATGAAGAGGTTCCTAATACTATTAAGTAATCACTCATTCCACTCTCAAACAAGTCCGGCCCTGAGTTTTCCGGGGCCCTAGGTGACCAACTAATTTGGGGCCCCTTCACATCTACAAATAAAATATTTTTCAAAAGATACAAATTGTCCCAAATATAAGACTTGCAAATACTTATATTGCTAGATCACAAAAATTACAATACAATAACTAATAAGTATCACTTGAACATTGCAAGACTTGCAAATATTTCTGAAGGAATAAAAAACAAGAGCATAACTCCACAAAATCACAAATCACACTGCTAATGGCTTTAACCCTATTTTCGAGCAATTAAACAAATAGTTCTCAACTTCCTGCAAGACTTGCAAATATTTCTGAATGAATAAAAAACAAGAGCAAAACTCCACAAAATCACAAATCACATTGCTGATGGCTTTAACCCTATTTTCGAGCAATTAAACAAATAGTTCTCAACTTCCCAAATGCATAAACAAATACTACTTGCAAAACACAAAAGCATAAACAAATGCCCAAAGCCCATATATGTTAGATTGATTTCTTGCCGCGAAAATCGATTCTTGTATTCACGTTTTTACCTCTTCAAAGGCAGGGGCTAAAAGTATTTTGGGGCTTTATTGGGTTAGGGCTAGCTATAAGTACGATTGTAGCTTGTAGGAGATGAAATTTGAAGGTGAGAGACAGAGAAAGACTAGAGAAGGCGAAAGGAGGGGTGAGAGTCTGAGAGACAGGGATAGACTAGAGAAGGCGAGAGGAGAAGCCGATTGGGTTGGGTGGGTTTTTTTTTTCCCTTTTGGAGTTGTCATAGGAATTTACGAATTGGGCTGAAAAATTCTTTTGGGCCTTGTTTTATAATGGGGTCTCACTCAGTTAATTTTAGGGAAAATGACGGCTCAGGACATGTTTTGATAATTTATACCCATCAAGGACAAGTTAAAAACATTTGTTAATACTGAAAATGTCCTTGACGGATATTAATTATCAAAACACGTATTTGGCCGTTATTTTCTCTTAATTTTACTTTGGTTACAAATTTAGGGCCTAAGGACTCTTAGTGTAGTATACTAACTTATAATTGGTGGGGGCCCTAATTTTGGGCCCGGGGGGGGGGGGGGGGGGGGGGGTCACCGTCTGGTGGGGCCTAGGCTCAAGGCTGGCCCTGCTCCCAAGCAGCAATGTGAAACTTTATTTTCTTAATAGTAAGAAACCAAGTGTGAGAGACAGGGATAGACTAGAGAAGGCGAGAGGAGAAGCCGATTGGGTTGGGTGGGTTTTTTTTTTCCCTTTTGGAGTTGTCATAGGAATTTACGAATTGGGCTGAAAAATTCTTTTGGGCCTTGTTTTATAATGGGGTCTCACTCAGTTAATTTTAGGGAAAATGACAGCTCAGGACATGTTTTGATAATTTATACCCATCAAGGACAAGTTAAGAACATTTGTTAATACTGAAAATGTCCTTGACGGATATTAATTATCAAAACACGTATTTGGCCGTTATTTTCTCTTAATTTTGCTTTGGTTACAAATTTAGGGCCTAAGGACTCTTAGTGTAGTATACTAACTTATAATTGGTGGGGGCCCTAATTTTGGGGCCGGGGGGGGGGGGGGGGGGGGGTCACCGTCTGGTGGGGCCTAGGCTCAAGGCTGGCCCTGCTCCCAAGCAGCAATGTGAAACTTTATTTTCTTAATATATAGTAAGAAACCAAGTGCGATATACACACACACACACACACACACACACACACACAGTCCGTCTCTCGTAAGGACCATCTCATTTTAATAAAATACGAACCTCCCTTTTCCGATTAAATTTCAATGATCCGAACCGCTCAATGTGTTCAGAACGTAATTTTAAGGATAACTATGAGAAATCAGCAAAAAAAAATGACCGGGAAGGGCTTCATCCAAACAGTTTTTTTTTATCGAACGATTCAAACAAAAACTGCTCGGATGAAACCTTTCCTGGTTTTTTTTTTTTGCCGATTTATTATGAGTACCCTTAAAATCACGTTCTGAACATATTAAGCGGCTCGGATCATCGAAATTCGATCGAAGAATGAGAGAAATGAGAACTAAAATGCGGACCACTTCATTTGAGACTGACTAAATAGTTTCATTTGTTTATTTTATTTTTATTTGCTACTACTTCCATCCCATTTTGTACTTTGCTATGTAGAGGAACTCAATTTGAAAGGGGACATGCATTCTCCCTCCAATGAGATTTCCATTATCTCCCCTTGTTCTCTATCTTGAAAACTACTTTAACGGAATTTTTTTTTTTTATCTCTTCGACTTTGACCAAAAATTCATTTTGGTCCTTCACCTTTTAATTTCGGCATAAAAATACTTCGACTTTCAAATTTTTTTCAATGTCATCTTTTAGAAGGAATCCGTTTTCTTTGAGTCCTGCTATAGGAACCAACGGCCCCGCCGGAAAGTCTCCGGCCACCGGACGGCCGATCCGAGTTGTCCAAAAATTCTATAAAAAAAAACGAGGGGGCTGACGCGGGAATCAACGGCATCCGACACCCTATTTTTCATGTATATATGTATATATTCCTAAAGGATAACATTGAAAAAAATTGAAAAGTCGACGTATTTTTATGCCGAAATTAAAAGATGAATAACCAAAATAAATTTTTGGTCAAAATCGAAGGGATATAAAAGAAATTTTCTCCTACTTTAATTACTCATGGTGAGGGTTAATTGGTGGAAACTTACCCACTTCTTCTTGGACTTTCCAAAGAGGGCAAAGAATTTTTGAATCCAAAGATGTAACACCAAGCAAACAAAATAGGACAAAGGAATTATTTAATATAACAGTACAATAAATAATTAAGTTATGGAAACTAAATCGGTCTAAAGATCCAATAGCGAAAAATATATCAGGATTATTTGTCACAAATCTAATGACGGCCCACCCTCCAACATGCACTCCAATGGTATTGCGTTTTTGTGGATTGACGAGATTGAACAATTCAGGCCCAGTTACGGAGTCATAATTGCCAAACCCTTGGGCCAAAACATAAAAGTCAAACCCGTGCAAATGTATCGGGTGGTTAATTCTCTTTCCCCACGAATGCTGTGTTCTGAAACACAATCTGAACCATAGAATTGTACTTCAAATACGTAGCCCTCGTCGACTTTGTTGTCATCACGAGCGATGCATTCAAAGCGTTGCCTGCGTCCGTGTAGTCGAACTCCAACAGTGGATTACTAGGAAAATCGGTGGTGTATATCCCACTAATATTGTAGAAAAACGCTTGTAACATCGATAACTTAGTAGGGATCTCGAAAGATTCATTGTTCATGCTCGCAGCAAATCCAAGCCCTAAAGGACTCTTACAAGTCGCATTCGATTCGCAAGAGACGAGGCCCAAGCCTTCCGTCACAAACATGTGTTTGTCGATTGTGAGTGGGACTGGCTCCCAATAAGGCCCGCTCATTAGGCTCGTCAAATTGGAATAGAATTGGAAGGCCAAAGAAGTGTCATCGAAGTTGGGTAAGGTCGGCATCAATGGGGTTGATGATGTCGCATTTTCGTACACGATAATTCCTGTGGCGTTTGTGGAATCGTATAAAGCTCCCACGCTGTTGTAGGCATGTGCCGCCATGTAATAGGAGGCTAGTTGTTGGTCGGCGGTGAGTAGTGCATCGACCGTCTAGCCAGGAGCTATGACGATGGTGTCGGTGACCATTGGGTTGGTGTAACAGGCATCCACAGCAACGACCATCATTGTTGTGGTTTGCTATCTTGAAGAGGAGCAGGGTATTGAGCACAGCGTTGATGATGCGCAAGAGATATATTTCTCCTTGTACAACTTTCAGCTTTGCCTAACCGCAGAAAAAAATCCACATACGTTAGAAAAGGAAAGTGGTTCTTAATCTTGCTAGATGATCACTAAACAATTTAATTCCCATCATTGAGTATAAACCTCATGTGTATTGGGACATATCACGTACGTATTGTTTACTTAGTATTTTGCTCCTTTGGAGTATCTTCTCATTTTAAACAAAAGTGGCCACTTGCAATTTCAAAACTGTCATTATCTTATCCATGTGAATAAATGTTTGTAATTCATTTTCTGTTAATAATAATATCAATATTATCACTCACCTTCCGATGAGCATGAATACAGATCACCAGGTTGACCGTTGATGGTGAAAGCATTGGAAATGTTTGGCCCACCACCATAGGCAAGTGCTTGGTTCTCGACGTCATAAACACTAGTATTCCACCACTCTCCTGCATGCAATTGCAATTTAATTGATCGATACTGTAAAATTTTCCAATACTTTCTTGAAATCCAAATTAAGGTGTTTATTGTGGTAGATTCAGTTAATACGTACCAGACTGGTTAATTCCGAATACATTTTTTATCCATGGAGCAATGCTACAAAACTTATGTGCATATGGATGTGAATGGATTCACCCGATTAACGTGAACCCCTCACTATTTTGTGGGAGTCACGTATGTTGAACGGTTAGGGGCACAGTATCGTCCGAATCTATGGACACACATCTATATGTGCAGACTTTCTCGTTTTTCTAATTCTAAATAAATATGAGTTACGTCCGAATCGATGGACACACATCTATATGTGCAGACTTTCTCGTTTTTCTAATTCTAAATAAATATGAGTTACATCCGCAAGGACTACGTGTTAGACTAGTTATATTATGTTTTTCTATAAAATTTGACTTGGAATAACAAGGGTTTGGAATGCACACCTAAAAGAATTGGGAATTCTTCCGAAGGTTTAGGGAATGCGTACGAGTTACCCAATCTCGGTCGAATGATTAGCGCCCCATATACAGTTGCACGAAGCCACTGGTAGTGGGTGCCACCAAAGGGTCCCTTCTTGGCCTGTGATGGTGAATTTGTATATGTATTTATTTCCAGGGAGTATCGGGTATTGGGTTACATATTCAGGCCCATCCGCCCATCCACTTTGTAGCTGAAAAATCCCGTGCCTATAAGAATATCAGGACAAATGAAGTTGTTACGACGTTAATCCTACTAAATGCTCTTCGCAGGCTGTAGGGAAGAGCTGTAGGGCTTGGTCCATGGTGCGCACAAGCTGGCCTAGGACACTCTCTATAACCCGAAAAGAAGAAGTTGAAAGAGCCAGTTGTCTATAATATTCAAATACCAGCTGGAACTATATGCCTAGTTAAATTAATTATAGTCAAGGGCGGTAAATAATTCAAATAGTCATAGACTCCTGATACTTACCAATGAATGGTAATGTTGTAGGGAGATTAGAAAGCCCTTCATTCACAGCGGTGATGACAGTCAGGTGATAGTTAGATTTCCCACCTGAAGGGGGTGGGTGCATTCACAGCGGTGATGACTTGTTCTTGGCACAGTCGGGTGATAATTAGATTTCCCACCTGAAGGGGGGGGGGGGGGGGGGGGGGCGGCATTCACAGCGGTGATGACTTGTTCTTGGCACAGTCAGGTGATAATTAGATTTCCCACCTGAAGAGGGGGGGGCGGGGGGGCGCGGCATTCACAGCGGTGATGACTTGTTCTTGGCACAGTCGGGTGATAATTAGATTTCCCACCTGAAGGGGGGGGAAGGAAATCATTTTATAAGAAACTTACTGACTGTATTGATCATTACATTTCCAAACATGCCTAAATGCGTGTATAATATGCATGTGTGTGTTAATATGTACTCCCTCCGTCCCAATTTACTCGTTCCAATTTTATTTTAACTGGATAAAAAAATTAGTAATATTTTTAAAATGGTAGTAAATTTTATATTCAATATGGATCTTATTTGATAGATCTCAATTTGTTCAATAATACAATGTTTTCAAAATCATCTAAAACATTATAAATTACAAGTTATAATCAATTGAAAAATGGCACGAACTCCCAAAAATGACAATTAAATTGGGACGGAGGTATTTGTCTGTGTCTGATATTTTGGAAGAAAATAAAAGTACTACACAACTACTCGCTACATTTCCCTCTTGCTGTTTCCTTTAAAAGTGTATTTTCCGGAATTTGAAAGTGTATTCGCTGGCTAAATATTTTTCAAAAAAATGTCTTCCAATCCAATACATTTCTAGTCGCAAAATCATATCTCAAGATTCGTATGCTCCAAGATTTTCACTTTGCGACTATAAACAAACTTGCATTGAAGACACAAGATCGATTTCTTAATTATTATGATTTAAAAACACTTTACATCAAATAAAATAAATAAAAACGAAGAACGAGGGAATGAGAAATTACAAGAATTAAAAATAAAGCCAAAAGTGATTGGATTTACATGAAAGCAATGCTCAACGATTTCAGCAGAGGCCACTGAAGAACAATAAGCCGAAAGGGCCAAAGCAAATCCCAACAGCAACATAGGGCGTCCCATGTATGGGAAAATCAAACAATCTAATTAACTTGTACGCCAAAATCGAAGCAAGAGAGGTGTTTATATATTTAGAGGTTGTAAACTACCAAGAAAAAACCTAAGTTATTTGAACGAGCTAGCATATGGGCGCCCTGCATTTTGGGAGTTCTTTTAATAATGTAAATTTTGTAAATATATGGTTTAAAATCGGAAGACATCATAGTATTTATCAAGAAATTTACTTGCTCTTCATTCGGGTATGTAATTAATATTGAGTACTCCCGGTGTATACTCTCTCACCTCTCACATAACATATGGGTCCCGTGTAGACCCCAAATGTTACGTGAGGGGAAGGAGTATACACCGAAAGTATTGAATAATTTTCCCTTCATTTCGGCATGGACTTTACTTGTTAAACATAACTCCTATAGACAGACTATTGAGAGAGCGTTTTAACTGTGAATCATGTGAAATATCCATAACGCAAATGAATGGGTGAATAACTTATGAGGGATGGATGACATCTATGTAGCACAGACACGTACGGACACCGAAGTTCTTAATTAAAGCACGGAGACATCGACATGGCGGGAGAAAGACATTCACGTGTGTGTGTGTGTCGGGGAGTGATTTTCACACTCCACAAATTGTTAACCACATTTTAAAGGGGAGTGCGAAAATCAAAACCATATTGATACGGCCTGTATAATAGAAACGCCATGCGACGGGTCACATACGTATTTCGGCATGTCCCCATATCTCGACACATAATTGGATGATCAATAAGCTAGTTAGCATTTGCATTGGGGGGGGGGGGATTCTATTCTGGTTTTTGAGGAATTTTTTCATTGTGTTTGCCTTGTCGGTTTTATTCCTGATGACGGCACTGAATGTTAATAGAGACGACGAATGCTGCAATAGACCACATTTTGAAACTCTCTAATGTGTGACAAAAGCATTTTGATCATAATCTGGCATTGTAGAGAGAGAGAGAGAGATGAATATGTTATTTGACCTCAATGCATGCATTGTGATTAAAGAACGACATCTTTTTTGCTGTTCAAAAAAAAAATAGATAAAAAGAATGTCAGGTTTGATCCGCAAAAAAAGTACTATAACTAGCAACGTTGGGCGATTTCAAAAAAATACTCTACATTTCTTTCTAAATGCTAACTAAGCTAGTCAACGATTGGCCAATCTTAGCTAGAATGTTTCACCACATAATCTCGAACTTAGTATTAGAAATATTGCATTTAAAAATTTGGACCGAGTTTCATGTTTGTATATATACTACTGTACATAAGTCTCAGATCTCTTTTCATCGCAAATAATATTAGAGAGAGAGAGAGAGAGAGAGAGAGAGAGAGAGAGAGAGGGGGGGGGACCAGGTCTGCCAAGGATTAGGAAATTCACCAGCCCAGCTGTCTAAGCACAGGCAGTGATTTGTTTGATAGCCAGAGTCAGTAATCTCAAACTAAAAAATGTATTAACGAGGTTTGACAATAACACATGTTAGACCTACAGTATTTGATGATTTGTTTGATAGTATTATAGTAGTAACTAGGTTTTCTTTTTGGGTGAATCCCACATGCCTCCCATGTTGTTTGTCTTCAACACAATACCTCCCTCACCTTTTGAAAATCACAGTGACCTCCCTTGTCAGCAGAGGGGCGGGAGCTATGTTGTGACCCTGTCTCCCTGAGCTCTCCGAGTTTTTTAATCTTTTATATTGTATATATATATATATATATATATATATATATATATATATATATATCTGATTTTGAATATTGTTCATAATTATTCGTGTATAGCTACTTATAATCTTAAAAATTTTGGTTTGATTTAATTTAATAAAAACCAGTTATTTTATATTTTCATTTCTCAATTTCTTCCATATGCTTACTGCCACAACCTCGCCTTCAAATATAACGTTGAGAAAATCCCAAGCGTAGGGCTAGATCGTCGGTAGCATAGTAAACCGGTAAGACCGGGATCGTACCACAGGAAATTCGGAAATAGCTTAATCGGATTGTTGGTGTTGAATGGTGGATTTTGGCGTTTAAGACAGCCAACTTGATTTTTTGCTTTAAACGGTGAAAATGTTAAAAACGAAAGACTAGAAATGAGATTAACTTTTAAAAGAGGCAAGTCTAGGGATTGTCTATCCCTTAACAAAGGCATTTACTGGTTCTCAATTATAACTCAGGCAAGGGTCACGACCGCGTGCTCTCGCCCGGAAGATTTAACTTTAAAAGATTACGTTTATCGTAACGTGTGATTTGCCGGAGACGAGCTAACTTGTTTCTAACATTTATCAATACCATAGGAGGCCACGAGCCCTCGATAAAGCACTTGCCAAGACTGCTTGGCTAAACGCCTTACCAAGGAGTTAACACCCCTTTGTTTAGACCAAAAATGCAAGTTAAGCTCTATTCCGAAAAGTCTTGCTTTTAAGCTCGAGGGCTTGAGAACCAAGTAACCACCTAAGTCCTCGGGAAAGATTACCCTGAGACTTAGCCTATCGACTACTCGCACATAGCTAAAGCATAAAAAAAGCATAAAAACGAGACATGATTTTTAACCGATAAAAACGAAAACAAACTTAATATTATAAAGGATCTAATCCGTACGAACAACTTTAATAAACGAGAAAACAATAAACGATAAAGACTTACTTGAGTTCTAAGGAAATTACACTTGAAAAAACTTAAAGAGCATTAATAGAGGAAACACTAAAATTAATAATGTGCTAGCTATCAAAAGAGGGAGATGAAGCCCCTATTTATACAAAATGGGTTTCGCTCTCATCAAATATTTAGAAAGCATACCAATAAAGGCAACTCTTCCAAAAGTGAAAAGTCCAGAAAGCAACAAATATCTAGTCGAAGACTCTTGGTATCGATACGGATTAAGCAAAGTATCGATACCACGCTGCTAAGTTGAAAAGGGCTATTTCCCCGTAGTGATCCCGTATCGATACGGATTAAGGCCGTATCGATACAACCTTTTCTGATCTCCCACTAAACAAACGTGTATTGATACAGCTTAAAGCTGTATCGATACGGGAAGCTTATCTCCAGGTCTTAAGGCCAGCCTCTCAGACTTGACACCCGACGCCTCAACGGCTTGCCCAACGCCTCACGCCTTCGCTCTTAGGCCATCCTGGCAGAAGTGCCACCGGGCTCGGATACTTGAACTTTCTTGAGAATTAGGCTCGTGATCAAAATACGCCTTTTGAGGGCATTTTATCTGAAACACTTAACAAACTACCTTACGAGTAAAATCACATAAAAACGATGACAATAAATAAAAACGCCACAAGCTGGGGAACTTTTAACACCACGATCTTACAATCTTAGGTGCTAATCACCATACATAAAAAATGACAAATGCTAAATGCTCCTGGGGAACAAATTAAGATGTAATAAATATGGAATATATATGCGCAATTGTTAAGGTGCAATAAATATGGAATATGCACAAAAGAATAAGGAAAGTAGGTAAGATGATCAAAACCAGAGTTGCGATGTGAATTAAGGTGAAGTTCGATATTAAGGTGTACACAGTGGAGGATTTTAAGGGCTTCCTTGATAGAATTAGAAAGGTGAATGAGTAGTGTATGACTGAGGAGTGGTTCCATTTCGAACTCCCTATTGGATGTTTGTTTTGTTCTGTCTTGCTCCCTTTACTCTTCTTTTGTTTAACCTCATAAGCATTGTCTACTTTTGATGTTCCACCTCGATGTATCCCTTTCGAGTTTTTTATAAAAAGTTTTGTTTGCCGAAAAAAAAAAACATGCAAAACATTGATCAATGAGTAGTATTTCTACAAAGTACCTTTTATGCTTATATGTCCAATGTCAATGCCATATTGATTTGATCTAAGCCATATATATAATTAATTTCGTTTATTTAGGTGTTAATTTATCCATTTCATCTTTTGTATTAAAAACGCTAAAAAGATTGACACTACAATACTCTGCTCATTTGTTGCTTGGAAACCCCTTTATTCGTTTATTTTCCTCAAAATATATCTTATGTACCAAGAGTTCTTTGTTAAAAGGGAACCCATCTATTTCGTGATTTTTAGGTTATTTTGAACTCACATGGCTGTCGCAAGAATTGATGTAAGCTTAGAACTATTCAGATGTGATGACACTATTTACACAGTGATTTATTTTTTGAAAGTAAAAGGTTAAAACGTTGGATGAGGTACAAGGAACATTTTTTTACAGTAGAATTTAACCTCACAAGCAACATTTTTTAGAATTTAACCTCTCCGTTCTTACTTTATTCAGTTGAATCAAATTCTTAGTTGTTGCACATAAAGGTTTAAAGTTTGATGGTTATTTTCCCAAAGAAAGGAAAACTAACTATATTTAAAAACAGGGACGAAAAAAACCCCTCAGTGTTCCACACTTCTATAAACTTACGTGATACCTCTGTGCATAACACGGGTCTTTGCTAGTTTCATATTTATTACACCTTAACTTGTGCACCAGGACACTTGTTAGCAGAACCGATTAAAAATAAGCACGTGACTATTAAGGTAGTCTAAGGAAGAAGAAAAAAAACAAAATGATTGGTATTCTTTAACTTCTTTTTTTCGATCAAACGGAAATTTATAAAAACTTACGAAACAAAGTACCACATCAAGAGTATCAACATAATATTCTTTTAACTACATTAGACAATAATCATTTCAATGTACAAATGTAATGCATCAGAAAGAAAAAACTTTATGATATAATAAGTATACGTTACGATAACAAAAATCTGTTTACTAAGCCAACCCCATATTAAAATCCTTTCTTCGCCACTGCTTGCCAGTGTTTTGTCCCTTGGCAGGGGAAACGAAAAAAACTAAAATTACATCATTGCTTTCACATATTATTAGCATCTCCTTCCACAATCAAGATATCAACGCATCCATGTGGTCACACCAAAATCACCAGGTTGCCGCAGCCTTGCAGTTTACCTCTCTTAGGCCTCCATGTCCCAAATGTGCTCCCCTCCGTCAAACAAAGTCGATTGTTGCTCGGTGATTGCAAAACAATCAACGGGCAACGGTTGAGTAATGGGTTTGGGTCTCAATACGGAAAGATCGATGTAGATACATGGTAATGAAGATCTTAACAATTGGGTAGATCTTTTAATCCATGTAACTTCTTTTTTTTATGGATATTTGATTTTATACAAAAAAAAAAACCCAAAACCACATATTTTACAATCACACCACAAGCTCCCAGGGAGAACCATAGCAACTTTGGGGGGGGGAAAAAAATGGCCAAGAGCTAAATCGGCCACACACACACAAAAAAAAAAGGGTATTTCACTAATCAGCCAAAACTTGTTTTTAATGCCCAAACTCTAGTGCATAAGAGTGTTGTACCTTGCACAGGGTACAAGTCTTTCATGCACTGAAGTTTTGGCATCATCCTCCCTCTTGGCAAATTGTCTTCTTTGCTTAGCATAAAACGAACAAAGGGGTAAATCTGGTGGAGGAGGAGGCAAAGATGTCGACAATGTGGGCCCGTTCTCAACAACAAAAGCAGTCGCCAGGCCCCACGACAAGTGCGCATCCAAGTGACAATGCATAATCCATACACCTACAGTAGCCATCAAAATTTCAAAACCTATGAATAAGTATATCCAATTAATTCGCAATCCATATAAGCTATTCTCATAAGTTACTGACTAATTAGTTTAATTAACATTACTTATTTTATTGTAGTTGACAAATTAAAAATAACTAAAATTAAGAGTAATAAAAATCGCTAGTGAATTACTTATTGTTAGACAGTCCATCACTAATTAATGCTGGGCTATTTATACCCTTCCCTATTTTGGGCCTTTTCTAAGGAGGGATAGCGGATGTATTTGTATTGTATTCCTCTGTGATCTCGTTGACAACTACTTGCCAACGAGTTTTGTTTGTTTTTGTCTTTTTCGAGTCCGGAGTGACATACGATGTCAAGAGGTTGGGACACAAGGCTCACTTTTCATTGAAGCTATTGCTTCATTTTCTACTGGTTCATGAGCATGTACCATAGGCGTTTGTGACAGTAGATGATCGATGTCTATTTATAATTTTATACAATGTGCGCAATTGTACTCCGTGAGAAAGATCAAGCAAACAATATAGGGCAGACGAATTATTCAATGTAACCGTACAGTAAATAATCCAGTTATGAAAATTAAATAGTGAAAACGTACCAGGATTATTTGCCACAAATCTAATGACGGCCCACCCTCCAACAGGCACTCCAATGGTATTGCGTTTTTGCGGATTGATGAGATTGAATGATTCAGGCCCAGTTACATCGTTGTAATTGTCAAACCCTTGTGCCAGAACATAAAAGTTAAACCCGTGCAAATGTATCGGGTGGTTCTCCGTCCCCACCAACGCCGTGTTCTGAAACACAATCTGAACCGTAGAATTATACTTCAATTTCATAACCCTCGTCGACTTAGTCGTCATCACGAGCGATGTATTCAAAGCGTTGCTTGAGTCCGTGTAGTTGAACTCCAACGGTGGATTACTAGGAAAATCGGTGGTGTAGATCCCACTGACATTGTAGAAAAACGCTTGTAACATTGATAACTTAGTAGGAAGCTCGAAAGATTCGTTGTTCATGCTCGCGGCAAATTCGAGCCCTAAAGGACCCTCACAAGCACTGTTCGATCCGCAAGGTGCAAGGCCCAAGCCTTCCGTCACAAACATGTACTGGTCGATTTCGACTGGGACGGGGTCCCAATAAGGCCCACTCATTAGGCTCGTCAAATTTGAATAGAATTGGAAGGCCAAAGAAGTGTCGTCAAAGTCAGGTAAGGTAGGCATCAATGGGGTTGACGATGTCGCATTTTCATACACGATAATCCCGGTGGTGTTTGTGGAATCGTATACACCTCCCACGCTGTCGTAGGCATGTGCCGCCATGTAATAGGAGGCTAGTGGTTGGTCGGCGGTGAGTAGTGCATCGACGGTCTGGCCGGGAGCCATGACGATGGTGTCGGTGACCATCGGGTTGGTGTAACAGGCATCCACGGCAACAACTGTCATTGTGTGGTTCGCTATCTTGAAGAAGAGCTGGGTATTGAGCGCAGCGTTGATGATGCGCAAGAGATATGTTTCTCCTTGTACAACTTTCAGCTTATATGTGTCTAAACACAGGAAAAAAAAAATCCACATATGTTCAAAATGTAATTTGTTCTTAATCTTGCTAGATAATCAATACGCAATTTGATTCTCGTCATTGAGTATAAATGTCATGTGTACTGGTACATATCACGTTGAGCAATGCTAGGTACATAGGAAATGTATCCCGAAAAGTTACATATGCGGTCCACATTCATTTTAGAAAATAAATCAACGCTACAGATTCACTTTTTGGATAATTTCGGGGTACATTTTTTGTGTACTTAGATTTATCGTACATATTATTTTGCTCCTTTGGAGTACTTTTTTTTTCTTTCCTTATTTGAAACAAAAGTAACCACTTGCAATTTCTAAAATGTCATTATCTTATCTGTGTGAATAAATATATGTTTGTAATTCATTTTCTGTTAATATCATTATCAATTACCTTCTGATGAGCATGAATATAGATCACCAGGCTGACCGTTGATGGTGAAAGCATTGGAAATGTTAGGCGCTCCACCAGTGGCAAGTGCTTCGTTCTCGACGTCAATAACACTAGTATTCCACCACTCTCCTGCAGTTGCAATTTAATTGATAAATACTGTAAAATTTTCCAATACTTTCTTGAAATCTAAAGGTATTTATTGAGGTAGAAAACTTTTATTCATTTAATACCAGTTAATACTAGACTGGTTAATTTCGATCGTATAGAAACACATTTTATCAAGGGTGCAATACTACACGTGCAGCTACAATACTTATGTGCATGGATGTGATCAGAATTGTCCGACTAACGTGAATCCCTCATTATTTTGTGGGGCTACGTACATTGAACGGTTAGAGGCACAGTATCGTCGGAATCTATGGACACAAATGTATGTGTGCAGACTTTCTCATTCTTTTAATTCTGAATTGAGTTACATCGTAAGTACTATTACGTGTTAGACTAGTTAATTATTATGTGTTCTGTCATGGATTCATAAACTACGAAGCTTAATAAAATTTGACTCGGAATAAATAGAAGGGTTTGCAAAGCACCTAAAATAATTGGGAATTCTTCGGAAGGTTTTGGGAACGCGTACAAGTTACCCATTCTCGGTCGGATGATTAGCGCCCCATATACAGTTGCACGAAGGTACCCATAGTGGGCATGCCACCAAAGGGTCCCTTCTTGTCCTATGATGGTGAATTTGTATGTGTATTTGTTTCCAGGGAATATCGGACATTGTGTTACATATGCAGGCCCATCCGCCCATCCACTCTGTAGTTGGAAAATCCCGTGCCTATAAGAATATCAGGACAATGAAGTTGTTACTACGTTAATCCCACTAAACGCTCTTTGGAGGAAAAAATTGATAGGATGCAATTACGATAAACATGTCATATATTTTGGTGTACTTAATTAATACTCGTACTAAATTTTTTCATATGTTAGAACTCATACTTTTTAAACCTTATGAACAGTTTGATGGCTACTTTAGCATTTTTCTTCCCAATTATTATAAGCACTTTTTTAATTCGGAGTGTTTTAGTCAATTTACGTGCACCTTAACTAATCTTCAAATGATGGATGATACCGCCCGCCAAGGAAGTCCAATTAAAACCAAAGTACAATCCTACATTAATAGGATTACGATACAAACAACGAATTGGGTGAAACTGCACATTTCTTTCTAAAATACTCATCAAGTCAATGAATTAATATAATACCAACAATTACCCAATTTAGAATGTTTCACAATATAATTTCGTATTTAGTATTACAGAGATTATAGAGATTTGAGATTGTTTATTCAAGAGTAGTGTTTCCTGTAAAAGCTGGAAAATAATATTTTTGTTGGGAAAGAGTCTATTTTGTCCTTGACAAGGTTAATTTTATTAGAAGGGCAATGAATATTTTTGTCTGTTCACTAATCACAGCTTCTTAAAAGGACATGTTAAAAAGCTGGTGATTTTTAGAAGTTGCTTCAAGAATCTGCAGCAAATACTCCACTGCAGATTTTTAGAAGCTAGAATTTCATAATCTGTTCTTAAAATTTTTCGGAAATAGGAACAATATGCACTTAAAAAACTGGACTAGTTTCGTGTGTGTGTGTGTGTATATATATATATATAGTTTGTCGCTCGTGAGGGGGTCCTTATTTTATGCGGACCTCCTCATTTTTCTTATTTTCAGATCAAATTTCAATGATCCGAGCTGCTCAATGTAATCAGAACGTGATTTACAAGGCCTTTGTAAAAAATCACCCAAAAAAAAGACCAGGAAGGGCTTGATTTGAGCAATTTTTATTTGAATCGTTCAATAAAAAACTATTCGGAACTGATCGGATGAATCCTTTTCCGGTCATTTTTTTTGTTGATTTCTCGAGGGTACTCTTAAAATTACGTTCTGAACACATTGAGCGGCTTGGATCATCAAAATTCAATGGGGAAATGAGGTCCGTATTTTAACTAAAACGAGGACCCTCTCACGGGAGAAGAACTGTATATGTATGTGTGTGTGTATATATATATCGGGATGGTTCAAGGGACACCCCAAAAAATACCTAAAAAAATACCCCAAATCTCAATCTCATAGTTCCCGATCAAATTTTTATGATCCAAACTGTTCAATGTGTGCAGAATGTGATTTTAAGGATGCCCGCGAGAAATTAGCAAAAAATATGACATGGAAATGCTTGATTTGAACAGTTTTTATTTAAATCGTTTAATAAAAAACTGTTCGAAACTGTTCGGATCAAGCCTTTCCCGGTCATTTTTTTTGCTGATTTCTCGCGAGTACCCTTAAAATCACGTTCTGATCACATTGAGTGGCTCGGATCATCAAAATTTGGTCGGGAGCTATGGGGTGTTTTTTTGGGTGTCCCCGGAACCATTTCGTATATATTTATATACACACACACACACATACACAGAGTCCGTCTCCCGTAAGGACCATCTCATTTTAATAAAATGCGGATCTCTCTTTCCCGATTGAATTTCGATGATCCGAGCCGCTCAATGTGTTCAGAACAGTTTTTGTTTATTTTTTATCAAACGGTTCAAACAAAAACTGCTCGGATGAAGCCATTTCCCGTCATTTTTTTTGCCGATTTCTCACATGTACACTTAAAATCACATTTTGAAGACATTAAGCGGCTCGGATCATTGAAATTCGATCAGAAAATGAGGAGGTCCGCATTTTAACTAAAATGCGGATCACCTCATTTGAGACTGACTGTATGTGTGTGTGTATATATGCGTGTGCTCGCGCGTGCGGGCTAAAATTTGATCTTATTCCCATGTTAACGAAATATAATCTCACATTACTTGAGAGTGAAATGAGTGATCACATGGTATAATGTTGGAAACTTTCTACTCATTCTACTCATAGTCAATTGGTTATGTACATGTTAGAAATAAGATTTCCTCCTAGTACCGAGCATGGCTCATTTTACCCCCACATTTTAAAAATTTATAATCTACACACTATGATGACAGACCAGTAAAACGGATGCGCATTGATAGACTAAAAAAGAGGTTGCAAGTGACTTACCTCAAATGCAGTTGTTTGTGAGAGCAGATGTTAAGGAAATATTATAGTCTCACATTGCTTGTAAGTGAAATAGGTGATCTCTTAATGTGAATGTGTGTACGCGCGCGCACGCCTCAACATTAATGGCCTAAGACTTGGGCTGCCTCTGCAGAGGGTGTTGTGGCAAATGCCAACCGGCCCCAGTTCTTATTACTCCCTCTGTTCCAAAAAAAAGAGTTTCACACTCTCTCTCTCTTACCATTTTTCAAATAAAAAAATCAACTACTTTCGTGTATAATTTTTTGAATTTTTTCGTACCGTATTAAAGATCTCGATGCGAAAAAATTCAAAAAATTATACACGGAAGTAGTTGATTTTTTTATTTGAAAAATGACACGACTTTTCATGATGGACTCTTTTTTTGGAACGGAGGGAGTAAAAGATTATTTTACACTAATAGAGTCCAATTACTATCACTTACCGCAGTAATTGAAAAAAAAAACGTATATATATCTAAATACTACTATATGTGTAAGCGCGTGAAACAAATGTGGGAGGAGCTGTAAGGTTTAGTCTAAAGTGCGCACAAGCTGACCTAGGACATCATGCATTACATCATGCATTACGTGTAAAAGAAAAGATAGATATTCAAAGAGCCAGTTGACTATAATATAAATTAATTATAGTCAACGGCGTAAATAATTCAAAAATGTGGTTGTCCTATATCTAGTTGTAGACTCATGATACTTACCAATGAATGGAGAGGTTGTAGGGAGATTCATTGAAAACATGAACGATCAGTGTGTCACCCTCATGAACCTCTAGGGTTGGGCCGGGAAGGCCTCCATTCACAGCGATGATGACTTGTTCTTTGCATAGTCGGGTGATAGTTAGATTTTCCACCTAAAAAAAATCATTGTATAAGAAACATAGTGTAGAAATAAATATAAGAAAACAGCATCCGTTAATTGCATTGTCTGCAGAAATAAATATAGTTGTTCCGGGAATACATGGATCGTCGGTTTCCAAATATTCATGTCTTCAAATAATTTGCATTCAATAATTTGAAATATTTTTCTATCTCAAAATAAATAAATAAAAGAAGAATGAGAGGGAATGAGAAATTACAAAGAAATAAAACCAAAAGTGATTGGATTTACATGAAAGCAATGCTCGACGATTTCGGCAGAGGCCACTGAAGAACAATAAGCTGAAAGGGCCAAAGCAAATGCCAACAACAACAGCATTGGGTGTCCCATGTATATATACATGGGAAATCAAACAATGTTGTAGGCCAAAATCAAAGCAAGAGAGGTGTTTATATATATAGATCAGATAGAGGTTGTAAACTATCAAGAAAAAGCCTAAAGTTTTTGCCCTGCATTTTGGGATTGTGTTTCGTACAGGATACTCTATATTTCTTCCTAAATACGCTAATTAAAGTCAATGATTGACCAATCTAGCTACAAGGATCCGGGGACCCTGCAATTAGCGAAATCACTACAGGGTTGCAGTGAGCGAATTCTAACCGTCTAAAAGTGTTTTTAACGGCTTCGGATTAAAATAAAAATAAAAAACTCTTCACAGAAGAGAACTCTTCCCTGAATGAGTTTGTTTTAAATCCAGACCGTTAATTGTTGAGATAGACTGCTGAATTGCTCACTGCAACCCTTTTAGTGACTTTGCTCACTACAAGGTCCCCATCCTGGCTAGAATGTTTCACCGTATGATTTCCTACTAGTATTAGAGTATTGCATTTAAAAATTTGGACCAGTTTCTTGTGCGTGCACATAATTTTGTTGAAAGTTTACTTTTGAAATGGTTCTCCTTTCTCAAATCTCTCTTCATTCCAAATAATATTGTTTTTGAGGGGACCAGATCTGGCAAAGGATTAGGAATTTTTCAGCACATCTGTATAACCGCAGGGAGTGATTTGTTAATTGATAACCACAGGTAGTCTTATTGATTTGTTTGATGGTAAGGTTTTTCTTTTTGGGTGAATCCCACATGCCTCCCTCTGGTTTGTCTTCAACACAATACCTCCCTCACCTTCTGAAAATTACACTTACCTCCGTTGTCAGTGTTTTGTCCCTTGGCAGGGGAAGCAGAAAAACTAAAAGTACATCATTGCTCTCACATAGTATTAGCATCTCTCTCTCTTTCCAAAATCCAAATGTCAACGCATCCATGTCTTCGCACCAAAATCACCGGGTTGTTGCAACCAGTGTCCCAAATGTGCTCCCCTTCGTCATATATACAAAATCGATTGTTGCTGGGTGATTGGGGAACAATAAATGGGCAATGGGTTGAGTAATGAGTTTGGGTCTCCATATGGAATGATCGATGTGGATGGTGAACTTTTGCTAAAGTCTAGTGATTGTGGCTGGAGATCAAGAAGTGGCTCACCTATTTGGAATTAGCGTTTGGTTTGTGATTTTGTAAAGCTCCGTTGGTTGATTCAGAGCAGACTTTATTGTCTGTGTGTATATATAATATTAGAATGTATATTTACGTATATGTATGGCTACTGATATGATACGATGCAAATACAAAGATACAAAAAACATTTACAAAGTACATAATATATATATATATATATATATATATATATATATATATATGTGTGTGTTTTAGATTATAAGGCATTTTTATAGCTTTTTAGCATTTTATTACCCTTAACAACTAAGAATGAAAAATAGAACTATTGTATTTTTCGTTTTGCAATATCGTTGGAACTCAATTTACCCCTCAAAGTCCATATTCTCTCTCTCTCTCTCTCTCTCTCTCTCTCTCTCTCTCTCTCTCTCTCTCTCTCTCTCTCTCTCTCTCTCTCTCTCTCTCTCTCTCTCTCTCTCAGAGCCACTGCCCCAACCGATTAGGGTTTCTGGCTTGGGGGGGGAGGCGTCGCTTCCCTCCTCCCCCTGAGCGTCCTCTTCCCTTGCTCTCTCTTCCCCTCTCTCTTTTTTCTTTTCTTTCTACCCCTCTTCTTTGTGGGGGGTTTTTCTTTTTTTGATTGGCAAAAGAAACATTTTATTAAGGAAAGGGGAAAAAGAAATCCAACAAAAAGTTAAAAAATACAGTCATTGGGACAAAGCCCAAACACTTAAAGGCCTAAAATGCCCAAATATACAATAAACAGCTCAACAAACCCTGAAGGCCTAAAAAGCCCAGATCTTACAATACAAAGCACGCACAAAAGAACCCAACCCATGAAAGCCCAAAACCTACACTGCCGATCAGAGATATTCAGCCACCACCGATAGCCACCAATATCAGACAGCCACAGCCTACCACCATCGGAATGCCACCTCCAAACACCACCACCAGCAAACCTATGGAGATACGAACCGACGACAAAACCCCCCCACTGCCGCGGATGCACATCGTAGCCGTTAGGCAATAACCATGGCATCCAACAACGCAAAACACGGCAGGAGCCACGCCAATCTGCCTCCCCCAACCGCATTAACTCCATGCCGTTAGGCAAAATCTAGTTACCCAACAGAAAACCAAACGGAAGAAAATAGGGATATGCAAAAACAGATTGTGAAACCAAAACGGAAAATGGACTTGTGAAGAGGAATATCACTGAGAAACAGAATAGGAGGTTGAAAAACAAAAGGAGGAGATGGAGAGAGACAAAGGAAACCGAAGACCTTACCGACGTTAAAAACACTAAACGGGCAACGGGTTGAGTAATGAGTTTTGTCGTCGGTTGAGTAATGGGCAACGTTGAAAACACTAAAGGAATATTTTCTTTTTGGTTTTGTAAGGCTCCAATTGGTTGATTCAGAGCAGACTTCCTTGTGTGTGTATATGTATTAGAATGTATATTTACATATATGTATGGATATTTATACAGGATACTGAAATGATACAATGCAAATACTAAGATACGAAAACCATCTACAAAGTACATATTTATATATGTTAGATTATAAGGCATTTTTATAGCTTTTTAGCATTGTATTACCCTTACCAACCAAGAATAAAAAATAGAACTATTGTATTTTTCATTGGAATATTGTTGGAACTCAATTTACCCCTCAAATTCTCTCTCTCTCTCTCTCTCTCTCTCTCTCTCTCTCTCTCTCTCTCTCTCTCGATAGAACCGAAGAGCCACTACCCCAACCGATTAGAGTTTCTGGCTTGGGGGAGGCGCCACTTCCCTCCTCCCCCCCAGGCATCCTCTTCCCTTGCTCTCTTTTCCCCCTCTCTTTTCTCTTTTCTCTTTTCTTTTCTTCCCCTCTTCTTTGCGGTATCTTGCGACCATGTTGCCGTCTCTCTCTCTCTCGCCGGTCTCGCCTCTTTCCCGTCGCCGAGCGCCCATTGGACTGCCTTCTTAGGGTTTTTGGTTTCCTATTGGGTAGGTGTTGTTGGCGGTGCCGTGAGCTTCTCCAACCGATTTCGACTTCTAAGTGAACTCAGGTGGGCCTAACAGTGGTGGAGATCTCGATCTGCGATTTTCCCTCTTCTTCGACATCTTCTCTCAGTCCAGTGATCCGATCATTGGTTGTTTGGTGGTTGGGTGCGAGCGTGCATCGCCGTCACCAAGCTTTGGTTCTGTTTCGGCTTTGGTGGCTGCTGATGGAGGTGGGTTGTGGGCAGTGCCGGCTCTGGGCTAAGGCCTAAGAGGCCGGCGCCTTAAGCCCCTCAAGAATGTGTAAAAATTAGGGCCTCCTATTATTTTAGGTACCCATTATATATGTCCAATCTTTTTGGGTATAGCAGCATTAGAGGCCCATTTTAATACCCAAACCACCTATTTTACACTTAAGAGACACAGGCCCAATAGTTGGGCCCAACCTAACTTGCTCAATCAAAGGAAACAAAAAAGGAAAAAGAAAATGCGGATCACGGGCAGTTATCTTCATATAGAGCCCTTTAGAAAATGATTCCATGTGGTGGGTTCCTATATAAGTTTTGTGCATATTCTACCATTAACAGCTCTAATCTCCTAAACACACAATAAAATGGAAGAAAATGAATTAGAGATCAAAGAAGAGAAAACAGGATCAGAAATTAGTATTTGTATGGGTTTTTTCCTAGTCGAATACATGCATTTGGCTTTGAAAAAATCATTTAACTACTTGTTATTTTATTGTCGTAAATTTTATTAAGGGCCTCATTATCTACGTCCGTCTTAGGCCCCTAAAATCTCAGAGCCGGCCCTGGTTGTGGGTGTTCTGGTGCTGGGCTGAGATGGATGTTTGGATTTTGAATGGGTTAATGTTGCAGATGTCGAGGAGTTGGGGTTTAGCGACGATCTGGGTGGTGTAGGTTGTGCATAGATTAGAGTTTTGTTTTGTAGGTTTTGATCTTTGGATGGATTTTCGGATGCGAGCAATGATGGATCTGGCAGTGGTGGAGTTTTCTGTGGTCTTCGAATGAAAGGAGTATGGCGGTTGTGGAGTTTCTGGTGGCAGTCCATGGCGGTGGTGTTTGCCATATGTTGTGACCGGAGGCAGGTCGGTGATCAGAGTGTAGGGCGGCAGCAGTTTCAGTTGGTTTCACAGCGGAGGGGCTTGGCTAGTGGAGGTGAGGGGAGCTAGGCTGTTCGGAAGTTGGGTTGCGAGGTGCTTGTGGCTAATGTCTCTCGGATTGGTTTTTGGGACCGGCGACATACGGCGAGCTCACGGCCATCCTCGCGGCGGCGGCGGCGGAGCGTTTCATATTCAATCATTCGCGGTGTTACGCGACAATTAGGGTTTGTTTTTCGGATTTGAGGTGTTTTGGGTTTTGTTGGTCTTTGACCATCGTTTAGGTCGCAGGTACCTATGGAGAACAAGTAATTTTAATTTTCTTGTGTCTCTGTCCTTTTAATCTTTGTAATTTTCGAATTCGGAGATTAATAAACTTTTTGCTGATAAAAAAAAATGTTGTATATAAGTCTTCTTGGTTACATATATAATTGTTGAAGTTTGACTTTATCGAACACATCTATGATATACAATACAAATGTTCAAAAAACTATTAAAAAGCAGATGCACTAAAGTTGTCTCCTTGCTATCGTATTTGATGGTGTCAGAGGTCTCTCAAATTAATCAGTAGTGAAATTTCAACTATCCTCCATCTTCCTTGTCTTGTCTTTTTTAGTAGTTTCTTATTCTCTTGCATCTTCTCTCGATTTTTTTACTTATTTCGTTTAAAAAAATCATAACATGCATACTTGTGATTTTAATACCCCTCTGCTAATTTCCTTTTTCTATACATATTGCGTATTTTTCTATGGAAATAAGGAAATCTGTTGGGCACTCCATGGATTTTGTTACACAATGTCACTCCCTTCGACCACTCCAAAAACAGACTTGCGGATGCAATGTCGGATGCCATAAAAGATTGGGTGTTCCGGTTTCCAGAAAAAGGAACTTTTAGAAAAAGAAGGTAATTTCGAGCTCAAATATAATGAAAATGAGAAATATTTTTTTAATTTTTTTTGCACCTTTTAAAAGATCTCAATGAGATCTATCAAACAAAATCTATATTGGTAGGAAAATTATTTGCGTAAACACATAATTTTTGAGCTTGAAATTACCTTCTTTTTCTAAAAATTACTTTTTTCAAAAAGCGGAACACCCTTAAGAAGCCCTTCCTAACTAACACCAATTGATTTTAGAAAAGATGATGAAAATTAAAGCGGTCCGACAAAATCAATAGCCCATTTGGTTTTTTGATAAGCAAAACAGCCCTTTTGTCGATTTTCTAGAGTTGTATTTCTTTTATAACCGTAGGCATGTGGAAGATACCACTAGAGAGGGTGCTTTGGAAGTAGTTGGAGAGTCAATAATGAATTTTGAATTTTACAATATTGAACCGGTGGCTCAAATTAATGAGGAGGTGGTAGTGGGCTAGCATAACTTAATTCATTGATCCAAATGAGGATGGACTTTTGTTTGTTGGGCCAGTCCAAGATACCTACGAAACTTCAGTTCATGGGCCTACATCTGTTTCAGAGGGAAGCTAGAATAAAAAGGAGAAGTTTTATACTCCCTCCGCCCATTTTTTTAGAGTCCATTATTTTATTTTGGTTGTTTCTTAATAAGTGTCTACTTTGTAAAATTAGTTGGTAACAGTTGGTATATTTTCCATTTTGCCGCTAAAAGTAGATTCCATTTTGAAAAATTAATAAGTAAAAATGTAATGATAATCTCTCTATAGAGGATAAGTATGAAAATTGGAGGTAAAAATTGATGTGAAATATGTAATGTGATGTCTCCTTAATAAGTTGGAATTACGAAGTTTGACATTTAAAAATGGACGAAGAGATTATAAGATTTGCTAGAACTATGTGAAACTGGTGTCATTATATCTTCGATCTTCTTTTTAATTTGTTTAATTTGTCAGCAACAAATTTATTGAAGAAAACTTGAACTGGTGTCAATCTTGAGGACAGATTAGAGGATCCTATCTTTCGATCTCCGGGTGCAGTAACCATAATGCCTTGGTAAACACAGAAAGATATTACGAGGAAGTCAACCATCATCAATGAACTTAAAGATGCAGTGGAGGTAAGCAACAGCCTGGGAGTCCATTACTATGACAATGATGAAGATGACCTCAGGAATCAACTGGTTCAAGTGGAATTGGAGGAGCAAAGGTCTCTGGGTCCATTATTGTCTTTTGTCATCGGCTAGCACTTTCTCTCTTTTGAAATTGCTAATTATAGATATGAATTTTCGCCAGAATGTGCATCAGGTGTAAATCTAAATTGGGGTGAAAGACATCAACTACTTTATATGTGTTTTTCCCATTTTTCGTTAGTTAGATGTTTGGTTTGATTTTGTCAAAGATATTTGTAACAGACTCCGTAGTGTATTAGCCACCGATCTTTCATTACTATATTCTTACTTGTTGACCCAAAAAAACTCAGCTTAAAGCAACCACCAAAACCAAAGTCTCGAACAAAAAATTCTCAAAAAAAAAAAACACTCAAGCATGCATAACCAAAAAAAAAAGGATTTGATATATGCCAATCAGCAATCAACAACTTTTTAGCATAAGCATCCAACATTAGTTTGAGTTGCGTAAATCATTTAGTCACAGGATGAAATATAGAATGTGAAGCACAAGATATAAAATTGGGTAATTAATTTCACCTGCCAACAGTTGAGGATCTAAAAATTCATAAATATTAATTTTCCCCAAGGAATGTGGACTTATAACATCATCAAATTCAAAAGAACATAAATATATGAACTCCAAGGTTGCTGTACCAACCAATAGGAAGAATACAATTAAAATTAAATTAAATGAACTTATTAGCAATCATATATATATATAGCAATCGTAGGAAAAGACGACAAAAACAACAGCTGATATATAGTACACAATGAAGATCTTAACAATGGGGTAGATCAGGTGGTGGAGGAGGCAAAGAAGTACATGCCGTGGGCCCGTTCTCAACAACAAAAGCAGTCCCCAAGCCCACCGCTAAGTGTGCATCCAAGTGACAATGCATAAACCAGACACCTGCATTTGTCATCAAATCAAATAATCAAACCCTATGAATAAATATTCATTTATTGTTCGAGAAAAGAGTAAACAAGCAGGTTATGGAAACTAAAGTGGACGTCTGAAAATCTAATATCGAAATCGTACCTGGATTATTTGCTGTAAATCTAATGACGGCCCAACCTCCAACAGGCACTCCGATCGTATTGCGTTTTTGTGGATTGACGAGATTGAACTTTTTTGGCCCATTTACAGCATCGTAATTGCCAAACCCTTGGGCCAAGACATAAAAGTTAAACCCGTGCAAATGTATCGGGTGGTTCTCTATCCCCACCAATGCCGTGTTCTGGAACACAATCTGAACCGTAGAATTATACTTCAATTTCGTAACCTTTGTTGACTTCGACGTGATCACGAGCGATGTGTTGAACGCGTTGCTTGAATCCGTGTAGTTAAACACCAACGGCGGATTTTTAGGAAAATCGGTGGTGTATATCCCGGTAGCATTATTAGAGAAAAATGCTTGTAACATAGATAACTTGGTAGGGAGCACGAAAGATGCGTTGTTCATGCTCGCAGCAAATATGAGACCTAAAGGGCCCTCACAAGTCTGGTTCGCTCCACAAGGGACAAGGCCCAAGCCTTCCGTCACAAACATGTGCTTGTCGATTTTGAGCGGGACCGGAGCCCAGAAAGGACCATTCACAAGGCTCGTCAGGTTGGAATAGAATTTGAAGGCCGTCGGAGTGTCGTTGTTGGCGGGCAGGGTCGGCATCAGTGGGGTCGACGATATGGCATTTTCATACGTAATGATTCCGGTGGTGGTTGTGTTATCGAACGGCACACCGGCAGCGCTGGCGTAGGGATGTGCCGCCATGTAATAGGAGGCTATCGGTTGGTCGGCAGTGAGCAGTGCATCGACGGTCTGGCCGGGAGCTATGACGATGACGTCGGTGACCATTGGATTGGTGTAACTGGCATCGACGGCGACGACTTTCATTGTGTGGTTGGCTATCTTGAAGAAGAGTTGGGTATTGAGTGCAGCATTGATGATACGCAGGAGATATGTTTTTCCTTGTACAACCTTGATCTTATGTGTTCCTATATAAGCAGAGAAAAATCACAACTTGAGTATAAAATGTGATGAGGGGTTCTTGTTTAGCTAGCTAGCTAGCTAGAAGAGTATACTAAAGCATTTTAATTCCCAACTTTGATTAGTAGGTTTTTTTTACAGATTACTATAACACTTTTACCATATCATTGAGGGAAAAAATTCTGTTTATAAATCATTTTTCAAAAATATGACTCACCATCTGAGCAATTATACAAATCACCAGGCCGACCGTTGATGGTGAAAGCATTGGAATTGTTAGGCGCACCCCCGACGGCTAGTGCTTGATTCTCGACGTCAATAATATTAGCATTCCACCACTCTCCTGCAATCGCAATTTAATGGATCTTTCAGTTAAGTTTTCAACTATTTTCTTGCAATCATAAGGTATTTATTTGAGGTAAAAACAATTTATACAGTTAATAGGGGGCTAGTTAATTTTGATCCTATAGAAATAAAGATTACATGGAAAGAGCAATGCTACATGCACGGATCGGATCGATATGTTTGGAATCATCCAGTTCAAGTGAACTATGGTCCCACGTACATTGAACGATTGCAGTATTCGAATCTATAGAAATAAATATAAGCATCTCATTCTTCTATTCTATTCTAAACATGAGTTACATCAATTAGTATTGCTTAATAGACTAGTTGATTATTATGTATCAACTATCACGACTGTAAATAAAGCATTTGATAAAAATATGCAAGCATTAGAAGGGTTTGGAATGTACCCAAAAGAATTGGGAATTCTCTGTGGGGTTTTGGGAATGGGTACGAGTGACCCTTTCTCGGGCGGATGATTAGCGCCCCATATACAGTTTCTCGGAGCGTTTGGACATGAGCATGCCACCAGAGGGTCCCTTCTTGTTCGGTGATGGTGAAGTTGTACGTGTAGTTATTTCCAGGACGTATCGGGCACTGTGTCACATAAACAGGCCCATCGGACCATCCACTTCGTAGCTGGAAAATTCCGTGCCTGCATGAATGTCATGACATTGAACTTGTTAATAGGTTAATGCCATTGAACGACCTTTGGAGTCTGGACATTGAATGAAAGACTGATAATTAAGGAAATTTCAATAAACATTAATTTGATTTCTTTTATCGGCAAAGTATATATAATAATACTAAAAAGAGAAGAGATAAGTGCAGGCCAAAACAGCCTAAACCGAATAAGATCTTCATCAAACAGCATATATAGCAGCAGAGAAGCAGACTCGCCAGCTCATGAAACTTTTTTCTTTCCTAGAAATTGTAAGTAATTTTTTCTTTTGCTAAGTCGGATTGTTTAGGCCAGCTTACACGCGCCTGGACTAATTCATGGTCGTTCGATCAATGGCATTGTCCTACAAGGGTTTATAGCGCAAAGGAAGTTTAGATCTAAAATGGAGCAAAGCTGTAAGTTTTAGGACTCAGAAATGTACTTAAGGTAATAATAGTTAACAGAAAAAACTCGTGCACTTGATGGCCGTTATGTTTGGTTTGGGACTAAATGGATTGGGGGATGGTGCCTATGCATATCCAGACCATTGATTGCACCATGCACAGCACCATCCCCCAGTTTGGACTAAGGGTGGGTTTGGATTAAAAAGAATTGAGTGACTTTTTTTTTTTTTGTCCTTATTCAAAAAAAATTTGCATTTGTTTATTTTGCGTCAAACTTTTGTAATTTATTTATTCGTCTTGACGAGATGAATCGGAAAAGTAAAAAAAATTTGATCGAAACTCATAATTTTTTAAATAAAGACAAAAAGAAATCAATAAGTCAATTTTTTTTTACTTATTCTTGTCTTTTTGAGAAAAAATTATGAGTTTCGATCAAAAATTTTTACTTTTCCGATTCTTCTCGCCGAGACGAATCAATAAATCACAAAAGTTTGACGCAAAACTAACAAATTCAATTTTTTTTGAATAAAGACAAAAAAGTTATTGCTCCACTTTTAAAGCCAAATAAGGCCTAAATTGACTCTTCGCTCTTCTTTTTCTTTTCTAAGTTTTTGTCGGTTTTGCACCAAATATTTTTCCTTTACCTAATCAACTTGGAGAGATATGAATAGGAATCAACAAAGTATAAAACTATGATCGGAAGGTTGAACAAGTTTACCGCAGTAAAATTATAATTCAAAAGTACTGGTAGAGTTTTAGAGTAATTTTGACTTTTTTCAATTTCGATCAATTCTTTACTTTTTTGATTTCTATTTTCGAAACGAGTCAAAAAAATCAGTGTAAAGATTAGTCCAAACTAACTCTAAATATCCTTATCGTAAAGTGGTTGGAAAATCATAACATATTGCTAAATAATTTACTAGCGTGTTTGTGCCTAAGAAAAATATTCAAAGAGCCAGTTGACTATAAATATTCAAATACGAGCTGGAAATAGAAGATATGCTAAAGTATTTACAGTTAAGGGCGGTCAAATAAGTAATTCAAAAAAAGGTTGTATAGTGGCATATAGTGGTAGACTTGTAATAGTACATACCAATGAATGGTAAGGTTGTAGGGAGATTTATTGAAGACATGAACAATCAGTCTGTCACCCTCATGAACTTCTATAATTGGGCCGGGAAGAGTACCATTCACTGCGGTGACGACTTGTTGCTGGCACAGCGGGCTGATAGTTAAATTTTGCACCTGAAAAAAAAAAACTTTATAAGAAGCATACTGCAATATTGAATATTACATTTCCAAACATGCATAATAGGAATGTGTGAGTGTGTGTTTTTAATATGTTTGGAGAAAACAAAAATAGGAGTACTACTAGCTCCGTTCCATTTTTGTTGTTTTTATAAAACGTGTATTTTTTGGAATAAAGTCGTGTATTCCGGGGCTATTTTTCTTTTGAAAAATTGGCACGAACCAAACAAGTTCAATTAATTTTTTTCAATTCATTGAAATAATCCATTTAAGAACATATGTTAGCCATAAACCAAAAAAAAAAAAAAAGCTTTCATAATAGCCATGCATACGCTCAAGGGCTTAGTAGCGGATTGCCATTTGAAAAGTTCAAATTTGAGACTCTTTGACAAATTTTCACAGAGAACATAAATAGTTAAAAGAAAATATGGAGTTGCATTGTACGCAAAAATAAAATACAGTTATTCTATTATTGACCAATCGTAACCCCAAATAAGAATATACGATTGGTCAATAATAGAATGCAATCAGTCAATAAGAACACATCTCGAGATTCGTATGTTTCAAAATTTTCACTTTTCGACTACAAATATTTTGGATTAGCGATAGTTGATCACTTGCGATGTAAAAAAACATGTTACTTCAACTAATGTGCGTGCCCTCGGCACGAAGACTGGGGAATGGTGTTGTGCACATCTGAACCGTCCATTTCGACAGTAAATGGTCAGGATTGCAGAGACAGTTGGACGGTTGAGATTACGCACAACACCAAGTAATCCGGACTATCGATTGCCGAGACCGACGTCGGTCCGGATGTCCACAGCACCATCCCCCAATCCCGTCACGGAGGTGCACTATACGAACTTACCCAACACCATGCATGCACCCTATCTCACAAAAAAGACTAAAAACGAAGAATGAGGGATTGAGAGATTTAAAAAAAGAAAAAGAAAAAGAAATGAAAAACCCAAGTGATTCAAATTGCTTTAAGAAGAAGTATTTACATGAAAAGAATGCTCCACGATATGGGCGGAGGCCAGTGAAGAATAAGCCAAAAGGGCTAAAGCAAATGATGACAACAACAACATAGGACGAGCCATTTCTGGAAAATCAGAAACAATATTCTAGCTAGCTTGTCTGGCAAAATCAAAGCAAGAGATGGAGGTGTTTATATAGAGGTTGTACTTTGTAGGTAGGTATATAGAAAGAGCCCAAGTTTTTTGCGTGAAGAATTAATAAGCCTAAAGCACCAATGGGGTTTAGGTAAGGGCTTGAATTTAATAATTAATTTGGTTAGTCCAAAAAATGAATTAATTTAGTGATATCTAACAGCACATGCCGGTTCGGACTGGGGCTGTGATTGGAGGATAAAATAACGTAAATTAATTCCCTCGTTCGTGCACGTCTAGAAAGACATTTCTCGAATCATGACTTTTGAACCGTGTTGTACCTTTTTCTCGGTCGTCCGTTCTGGCAATTAATTAACAGTAATGCTACACACACAGATTTTGTGTACAGATTTTTTGTGGGGCCTCCTACGGGTTCCACACAAATAATCCAAGCCGTTCATTAAATGTAAAACATTTTTTCAAGGGCCCCCGCAAAAAATCAGCTCAATCCGATAACTATAAGTGTTTGATTCAATCATTTACCTTTTCATTATCCTGAGATTCGAATGAAAAGTTAAATGATTGAATCAAGCATCTATGAGTATCGGATTGAGCTGATTTTTCGCGGAGGCCCTTGAAAAAATGTTTTACATTTAATGAACGGCTCGGATTATTTGTGTGGGACCCGTAGTGGGCCGTACAAAAAATCTGTGCACAAAATCTGTGTGTGTAGCATTACTGATTAATTCATCCACTACTCCTGATTTTGTCGCACAACACTGTGCTGTGCCGTGCCTCCCTCGGCACAGCACCTCCCTGGTTCGAAAGTCTTAACGTTGTATTTTTGTATCATCGAGCTAACGTTGAAAAGTCTCCGTCCGTTCGTGGCGATCAAAGAAGGGAAACACATGCAGTAGCCCTCTGTTGGAACCAGTCATGGAAATTCGGTAAAAATGACTCTCCAAACCTAATGGCCAAGAAATTATAACTTCTCAATTTATTTGACATATATATGCTACTGGTGGACTTGGTAAAGAGAGATGCTAATGGTACAGCAGTGAGGGTACAGCAGCCCCGTACAGATGGATGATTCGTAAACGCTTTTTTCGATATCGGATTGAGATGATTTTTTACAGGGACCGTAAACAATATGTTTTGAACAAAATGAGCGGCTCCGATCATCTTTACGGGACCCGAGATAGGCGCAAAATCCATCTGTACGGGGCTGCTGTACCCCCACTGCTGTACCTCAATCTTTACTGCTTGGTAAATACTTACTATCGAGGAAATTAAGCAGCAAAATTAAAAAGAATGGTTATTTGTTGGACCCAAGGATGGGATTAAGGAGTCTAGTGGCAGCGACCGCTACGACAAGAATTTTAAAAAATGTAATTATTATATGTAAAAAAAAAAAAAATTTATGCCCAACTTATATAGTCTCGCCACCACTAAATTTTTTTACTATGCATTTCGCCACTGCTAGGGTAAAATCCTGGTTCCGTCCTTGGTTGGACCTTATTATTTGCTAATTAGACCCCTGCACAAAGGTGATTGCTAGGTAATTGTTTCCCTTCCAATATTTTTCGAATGGAGTTTCTCTCATTCCTATAAATTATTGCCTTTTTTATTCTTCTCTCTACCTTGACATGAGCTTTTTAAAGTGAGGCGGATATTGAGTAGGTTATTTAAGTTCCTTTTTTTTTTTGAAACGGAAAATTTTTTTATTATAAACTCGACAAAGGGTACATCAAGATAGCAGTAGGTTGTTTAAGTTGGGATTGTATTTAGTTTAGATGTGCCTTTTTTATTTCTTCTCTCTACCTTGACATGAGCTTTTTAAAGTGAGGCAAAGAGTGAGTAGATTATTTAAGTTGAGATTGTATTTCGTTTGGACGTGCCTTTAGACACGGACATTCGCTAGCGCAATAATAAAATAACATCAAGTATGATTCGGGAAAAAAAAATTATTGTTTTTAGACCTTATCCCAAATAAGAATCTGTTTCAATGATTCGCAAAATGTCAACTACTATATATAACAACCTAGGATGAGTTTTCGTACAAGAAACTCTACATTTTTTTTTTCCTAAAATACTCATTAAGTAATCAATATTAATCCCAGACTAGGGTATACAAAACTGAGATGTAATTGTATATTCGGTAATGTATTTTGGGTTCCATTCAACGCTTGGTTCTTTTTGCTTTTTAGTCCGAGATAGGTATACATGACGGCTTTAAGGTTTAGGTGCCAACACTGTTGGAATGATTGCCTCAGTGATGATGCATGCTTTGTGCTCTCTGAATGCACCCTTTCGAGTTTTAATATATAAAATTCTTTTTTCGCCGACAATATTTGGTTTGTGATGATGCATGCTTTGTACTCTCTGAATGCACCCTTTCAAGTTTTAATATATAAAATTCTTTTTTCGCCGACAATATTTGGTTTTAGAACATTGCATATAAAAAGTTGTTTAAATTTTGCTTTCATATTCTGTTCAAAAAAAATTTGCTTTCATATCTCTCCTAATTATTCTAGAGAGAGAAGATTAGAGCTGGCGAGGATTAGGAAATTCATCAGCCCAGCTGTATATCCTGTATAACCACAGGCAATAACCAATATTGAAAGAAAAAAGAAAAGTGGAGTATTTGACCCTTGCACATGTTAGATCTGGAGTTGAGATTTGTTTGGTGAGATATATTCTCCTTTTCATTTATAGTTTTTAGTGAAATATTAATATTCAAAAGCTCTAAGTTAGACTTTATTCCACGTCATTACTTTTTTAGATTCAAATCGCAAAAATACTAGAACGTACCACACCCATATACATACTTACACTCATAAGTGTGTGGGCCCTATACATACGACACAGATCCTATTAGATTTCTTGGAGGGTTCCAACCTAAAACTAATTGGCAATAGGTGGAGTAACCTCTAGAATATATTAACCAAACTTAGATGGCTTAGATGAGCGATATGGGATTAAGTCTAACACTCTTCCTCACGTGCAGCCTGGATGCACGTGGAGGTACGAATTGAGGAAACCAAGAGATTTGACTCGGGCGACTCCTCACATGCAGCCCGGATGCACGTGGAGGTATGAATTGACGAGATGAGTGACTCGGGCGACTTGACCACGCAAGATGAGGCCATCCAATACCTAACTATGATACTATGTTAGATTATTTGGAGGATTCCAACCTAAAACCAATTGGCAATAGGTAAAGTAACCTCTAAAATATATTAACCAAGCTTGGATGACTTAGATGAGCGATATGGGATTAAGTCTAACAGATCCAATGTGTGTGGAGCCCATATGCAATTTTTGTAGAGCTCACATGCACACTTGTGAGTGTGTATATGTGGATGTGCTTCTAGCATTGCTCTTCAAATGATTATTTTTGCAGAATAGGTACACATTTTGGAGAACCCCTTGGGGGTTGGTGATAATTTTCAACACAACGGTTCGGTGGGACTCACCACATCATGTGAAAAGTTGTTACAAGTAACCGTTGCATTGAAACTTTTTTCAATGGCTTAGATATATAAATGGGACTTAGGAATTTAATTTCTACTAATTTTCATATTCGAAATCCCGTAGATACCATCCATCATTGTGGAGCTAGTTCTTGCAAATTTTTGTCTTAACTTTAATTAAGCCTTCCCGCCAATTTACAGTAGAATTGGTTTCTCAAAAATTAATCGAGGTAGGAGGTTTCGGAGGGGCCGGGGTTCCCACAAAAAAGTTATGTTATACTGACATATGTAGATTTTGTACTTACCAGTATTGCACAACATGATTTTTTTACACAAGTTGTAGAAAGAGCGATTTAAATAAGAAATATTTTGTGTTTTGCATGTCAGTACTCCGTGCTCTATTCCTTAGACTTTTGTTTGTCATTCGCTCGTCACTAGCGTGTCTTATTATTATAACGGCGACAGCACAGTTGTACTTTTCTTGCTATCACCGATAGCGCGTTCATTCCAAAAAAAATAAAAAATTTTGAAGAAACGTTTGGATAATGAAATAATATCTCGATGACAATGACCTTCATTAAGTATTACAAGATAGTTGAACCAAGACTTAATTATTTAATTTACAAAAATAGAATTTCTCTCCAACCCAGAGCACCTCTCTCAAAAAACCCTAGCCACTTATCTTCCTTTCCCTACGTCCCCCTAGGTTTGTCATCAATACTCTTATTGGATGTCTTTCTTTTTTCTTCCTTCGGGATTGTGATATGCACATGGTAGTACTAGGACATAGGTGTCAACTTTGTTGGGATATATGTTTTCTAGAAGTGATGCATCCTTTTTCTTTCCCTTGCCCGATGTTTTCTTTCGAGTTTTGAATAAAATTTCTTTTTTGCCAACCAAAAAAAAATACTCTTAATTATGCAGCAACGGGAGGGGAGGGTTTTGCCCTTCGTAGATGTTTCCTCCTCCGTAGTGATGCATTTTCTCACTTTCTATATCCGCTCCATTTCAATGAGGTTTTTTTTTTCTCAATCTCATCAAATCAGAGTTTTTTTTTTGTGGTATTCCCTCTTTTCTTTTCTCTTGGCTTCCCCATTCGTCACTGAGGTGCTGGTTGAAATTCTCACATTAATGGTGATGATGGTTCTCTAACGAGAAGGAAGGCATTGATGGTGGTGGGTCAAATGACACATAAGATCGATTGGCTTGGCAATCGATTTCACTACTGCTTTAGGAGTGCGAATAGAGCAGCCCATTATTTGGCTAGCATAAATAGTAATGGTCTGGGTGTATGTACGTACCTGTGTTCGCTTTCAACATAGTTATAGACCTGGACATGTAGCCTAACTTAATTTACACTTAATCTTTCTCTTTGCATTTTTACGAACAAAATGCAACAAATACTAATGGACTCCAATTGAACAGCACTACCCCCTTATCCAAATTCTTACTTTCGCCGCTGAAGATGGGCGTAAGTTGGTCTGAACAATGCCAATAAAAAATGAAATTTGCTGGCTTGAACAACTTAAGTTGTTAAAAAATTGTACGTGGTTTCAAATGTCTAAAAGTTGTTATTATATGTTAGGCAGCTCGTTAATTTACTTTATTTTTTCCTCAACGACAAAGGGTTTAGATTTGACTTTTCCGAAAACCAAATATTCTCACATCTCTGATTATTTTTGCCAAGTACAAGGGGGGCTTTTTTTGCTCTTCTCTTGTACGTAATAAATTAAACGAAACGAGAATATTATTATATTAATTAGCCTAGAGAGTTTTTTTTTTTAAATAATTATTAATGGTAGAGCTTATTGATCTGGCAATGTTATCTTATTAATTTGTTTGTTTATCAGGATTATCTCTGCACGTTCCATCTTTTTCCTTGTAATTAATTAGAGAATCATAGACTTCTCTTTATTGATGTTAATTTTTTATCTTTAAAAAAATGTATTAATTGCTTCTTTTCTGGTCTTCATCTTTTGATGTTTTGGCTTCAAGTTTCTGTCCAAATTAAAGTCATACACTAACCAATATATAAAATAGGACTTCCGTGTAGTCCTAATTTGGATTTTGGTTTTCTTGTAGTCTTACGCGTGTTTTTTGTTGGTTTCTATAGATGAGATTTGAACCGTTGGATTGCCGAACGGACGGCATTCGAGCCGTGCAGCACGGGCACCAACCCCCAATCCTGTTTGGATTCAGGGTTTCTGTGTTTTTGCATACATCCCAAACTTCATGTTGATTGGTTGGCGTCTTGCCTCCCTGGCTTTCGGGTCTTGGGTGGCGCTTGTCTTGTCGTTGTGCCCCTTGCTTCGTTAATTAATCTTTGTTTTCTTCTTTCAAAGATTAATAACTTTCTTTTGCCAATTAAAAATAAATAACTAGGACTTCCGCGTAAAATCGTAGAGGAATCAGCTACCATGTTTCCGCACTTCCGATGGCCTGAAGCAAGAAATGCAGGTAAAAATTGCAGATTATGAGAAATTCTTACACAAATTCTGTGCGCATACACATTAATGGTGCATAGGTCCACACGTACCCCGAAGACCGTCTGATGCTCACGAAGCCCTCTTAATGATCCGTTTGCGCATTGATAGTCACCCACACAACATACTAGTGACCTCAGAAGGTCTTTGATCAACTCTCACCCGTGTGCTAATAATTTTTTGTGCGCGGATGGTGTACACGGCTTTACATACCCACCTCATGAAGTCTTTGATAAACTCTCACATATACGTGCGCTAATAATTTTTTGTGTGCGGACAGTATACACGCACGGCTTTACATACGTACCTTGATGCTAATTGGACCATCGATATTGATCCTTTTTTTTTTAATGAACACGGCCTAATCTATTGGGGGAAATTGCGGCGTCCTCACCGTGTAACTTGAGCTAATCAATATTGAATGAACTTAGACGCATTTAAAAACTTAATAAGCGTGTGAATGATGATTTGATGAGTCATCAAACTATATATTATGATTTAAGATCGACCAACTTTGTACCCTTTATATTTGATCAATGAATATATTCATGTAGGTCTAACGAGATTGGGTCCCCGAATAATTCGATATGTTGCGTCCGCTACCAAGTTATAAATAGTAGTAATTTTTCATACACCAATGATAACCACCCGGAACAATGAATTAATACTGATAAACAAAAGTAAAAATAATCAATGGATTTGCTTTGACTCAACCATTGGATCGCATGAATTAAACAATCAATTAAAGGAAAATTAGGGTACTGATTAATTGAGTGTTAAAAGTGGTTGTGGATGTAGACATACGTAGCTACGTACGTACTGTAGGCGGAACTACCCTTAGGCTTAAGAGGGCCAGCCTCCCGCGTAGTTTCGGGTTTTTTCTTTTAATATTAATATTAGTGGTTTTTCATTTGTTAATTAAGAACGCGTAGCTATTGTGTTTTGTATTGGGTGTTATTTAGACATTTAAATACTTTAAGAATGTGTTTGCTTTGGATCCCAAATCCAACCCCTCTCTCTGCGCAAGGTCTCTCATAAATTTTTCATTCAATTATTAACCTCATTTCTCTTCCTATATATCTCTTTTCACTCGTTACCCAAAAGAACTACCTCAAAACCAAAACCAAACAAACTATATCCTTGTAATTTCAAAATCTAGTTGCTCAAAGTTCTGTCCCCATACTTACCAAAATCCCGGTTCTGTCTCTGCGTACTGTAGTATTTAATGATAGTTGACCACCAACAGTTTTTCTTAAATAACACTTCACTTTTTGTTTTATTTTCTCACATGATCAAGACACAAAGTAAAGTGCTAATAGCTAAAATTGGAGTGTCAAAATCAATTCCATTTTACGAATAAAATGCAACAAATACTAATGGACTGATCTAATCGAACAGCGCTGCCCGGCCCCTTATTCAAATTCTTACTCTTGCCGTTGAAAATACGCGTAAGCTGGCTGAACAACTTAAGTTGTTAACAAACTATACGCGGTTTGAAAAGATCTAAAAGTTGTTATATGTTAGGTAGCTCATTAATTTACTTTAATGTTACTTCAACGACAACGAGAGTAACGAGATATACATTAAGGCTGGTCTAATTGCCTTGGCCTTCAAGAGAATCTCCCTTGAATTTCAACTACCTTGACTTTCCCGAAAACTACTAATATTCTCTCTCTCTCTCTCTCTCTCTCTCTCTCTCTCTCTCTCTCTCTCTCTCTCTCTCTCTCTCTCTCTCTCTCTCTCTCTCTCTCTCTCATCCGATTAATTTTGCAAGTCCACGGGGGGCTATCTTTTCTCTTCTCTTGTACGTAATAAAAGGAGAATATTATACATGAATTAGGATAGAGAGTTTTTTTTTTTTTGGTAAGTATCAATGGTAGAGCTTATTTAAAAGCTACCCAGTTGCACATCTGACAATGTTATCTTATTAATTTTCTTGTTTATCAGGATTATCTCTGCACGTTCCATCGATCTGTTTCCTTGTAATTAATTAGAGAATCATTGACTTTTGTTTATTGATGTTAATTTTTTTATCTTAAAAAATTCCTTAATTGCATCTTTTTTGGTCTTGATCTTGATTTATTGGCTTTCAAGTTTCTGTTCTAATTAAAGTCGTACACTCACCAATCTAAAATGGGACTTCCGTGTACTCCTAATTTGGTTTTTTGGTTTTCTATGTAATCTTATGCGTGTTTTTTGTTGGTTTCTAAGGATTGTAGGGTACGTCATACGTGTTTGGATTTTAGGTTTCGGTGTTTTTTTCATACGTCCTTGATGATTGATTGGCGCCTTGTCTTCTTGACTTTCGGGTCATGGGTGGCGCTTGTCTTGTCGTTATGCCCTTGGTTCGTTAATTAATTAATTAATCTTTGTTTTCTTGTTTCAAATATTATTTTCTTTCTTTTGCCAATCAAAAACAAATAAGACTTCCGTGTAAAATTGTATAGGAATTAGCTACTATGTTTCCTCACTTCCGATAGCCTGAAACAAGAAATGCTTGGTAAAAAATTGCAGTCTATGAGAAATTATTACACAAAGTCTGTGATACGTTGGCCCTCAATGTATCATTATCAAGTTAATAAAATATTTTGTTTTGCCTATATCAAGAAAATAATAATTTGTCCCCACTCTTATAATGTGATTTGCGTAATGTAAAGTGTTAGTATACAAGATGGTATCAAATGTGTCAATAATGTGTGATAACTGATCTAGCATTCTTATCATTTTCTGCATATAAACTATATGAGCAAATAGAGTCAGTTTTCTCCTTCTCCCTTTTGATAATAGGGTGTCTGATGAGATTTGAATCGTTGGATTGCCAAACGGATGAATCCATAAACTAGGAAATTAACTTGCCTTGTTCGGATTCAAATTTAAGTTTTTTTGAGTTTGGTTTTTGGGATAATGAGTGGAGAGAATGGAGAGAGAAATTAAGGTAACAATTTGAGACAGGAGTAATGAGTAGAGAAAGATAAAGAGAAATGAGAACAATGATTGGAGATAGGAGTAATGGGGGTGGAGAGGGAAATGAGAATAATGATTGAAAGTTTGGGTAATGAGTATTTTTTGAGATGAAATTTTTTTTTCAAGTTTCAATCCAAACAATAATAATTCTAGCGAATCTTGACCAAAAATAAAAAATTCCTAGATTTCTAGATTAATTAGAATATTGACCTGCATCATTCTCCCCAGCTTGAAAAAACTTGTCCTCGAATTTATATAGTTGAATTTGCCGAAACTTATCCGCATCAAGCTTGTATGTACTTCAAATTGATTTTTCCCAATCCAAATTGTAAACAAGAGTTTGAAAAGTGTGGAGAAATAATTTTCATCAGTAAAACAAATCTACCTTCCTCCCGGATCGAAACACAAGGACTCTTCCGTGTAGTGTTTTTAATAAACTCCCAAAATGAATCAATAAATTCATTACTTTACTCAACTTCACCATTTTCAAGCATTGTAACTTCTTCTTTTGCAATATTTTTTGATTTCTTTTTGCAATATTAGTGTAGTGATGGTCAACCTCACAACTAGTGACCTCTGGAATTCTTGTATCAAGTGCTAATAATTTTTGTGCACGGATAGTCTACACGGCTTCACGTACCCTGACGTTAATTGGACCCCACTAATAAAACATAAGACATGTAATCGATATTGATCCATTTTTTTAATGTGCCAGGCCTAATCTACCGGGGAAAATCGCGAAGCCCTTACCGTGTAACTTGAGCTAATCGATATTGAATGAATTCAGACGCATTTAAAAGCTTAATAAGCATGTGAATGACGTGTCATTATTTAACTTTATAATTTATATATTAAGATCGACCAACTTTGCACCCTTTCTATCCGATATTAGATTCCATGAATTATTCGATATATTGCGTCCGATACCAAGTTATATATATTAGTAATTTTTGATACACCCATGATAACCACCCGGAACAAGTAACAATGACAAATTAACAAAAGTAGTAAAAAATAATTAATGGATTTGCTTTTGACTAAACCATGTGGATCACACGAATCAAATTAACAAACAATTAAGAGAAAATGATGGTACATTGGTACTGGTTAATGTAGTGTTGAAGTGGTTGTGGATGTAGACATACGTAGTTATGTACCACCGATAATTTTTTCTTCTTAAATAAAAAAGACCAAGTGGTACATACAGGGGCGGAGCTGTGTATGGGAGGGCCAGGGTGGCAACAGCCCCCGACTTTGGACTTTCTTTCTTTTTTAATTTAGTTTAGCATGCGTGCGAGTTTCTTTTTCGACAAGACAAATCATATTTACTACTACTACTAATCCAGGGAAAAGGGGATGAGACTCGTGGGGTTTGAACCCTCACCTAATGCGAGTATAAGACGTCCACCACTTGACTGTACTTAGTCCATTTGCCACATGCGAACTGAAAAAACACTCCCGATTTTAAAAAATGGAATAACGTACGCTCTCATAGTCACTTTAAAATTTTTCTTTTTAAGACAAAACAGTAACACCACATTTTTTTACTTTAATAGTCAGGAATTTTTTTTAGTATACTTAATTAAATTCTGAACTCTATTTTTTATACACTTAATAAATAATCAAAAGTTTATTTTTATCACATTTTTTTCTTTTCTTAGTTCGGCCCCTCCCAGGTACAAATCCTGGCACTGCCGCTGGGCACATATATGTGGTTAGTTAAATCTCCACCTATTTTTTCCACGCCAAAAGAAATTTTCTTGTATGATCGATCAATACAGTAACCACTCGATGATCTAACATTCGCTGTGAGAAGGCATAACATGTTACAGTTGGGGGACACCGTAAGAGGGGATATACTAAAATTTTCCAAGAAAAAAAAATGAAAATACAATTGAGAATCCTCTAGCTAGGCACGAGCAATCTACTAGCCACTAGGATTGATGGGATTATTTTCCTTATCAATGATGGATGCTTAATTACTTTTCCTTGGTTGGTAGAACTATTGTATTGAATTAGTTTACAAACCTAATTAAAATAAAAAGATGATCAATAATTGACATATTAGCTTAAGCTTTAAAAAAATTAATTTATGAAGTTACTCTCATTGGACCTGAGATGTTAGATTTGTGAAGCTGCTACAAAGCTTAGGCTTTGTTTGGAACTTATGGAAAAGAAAAAAAAATTTTAAAAAAAATTCCTTCCATTGTTTGGTTGGAAGAGAAAGAGAGATGAAAATATAATTTTTAAGTTCAATAAATAGTAAATTTTCCTTCCCATTTTCCTTCCGTTTTCTTTCTTTTTTTTAGGTTCCAAACAGATACTTAAAGCTTAGAAAAGTGAGCTGGGCTAGAGTTATTACTTATTCTTAATGGGCTGGGTTGAGGTTGGACATTGCAGATCCATCATGAATTCATGGTGACCATACAAAGCATTCCCTTTTGACACCTAGGCCCCACTCCTCTAAGCCTTTTGGGGTTTTTTTTTTCTTGTTTTATATTTATTTATTTAAAAAAATTCGTGTTTGTTAGCTTCGCGTAAAATTTTTTACGAATTATTGATTCTTGAGGAATCGAAAAAGTAAAACAATTTTACTTTCACCCAAATATTTTTGAAAATATCCAAACTGGGCTTTTAGGGCTTTTCTTGGATATTTCCAAAGAAGTTTGGATAAATGTCATAATTTTTTACTTTTCAATAAGTCACAAAAAAAAATGCAAATTAACAAACTTTAAAAAAAATTGAATAAGAACAAAATAAAAAATAAAAACCCAGAAAGCTAAGGAGAATAACACCCTAATGTTGACAACAACACCCTCAACAATCAAGCAACACAAAAACAATGGCCAAACCCCAGAAAACAAAAGTCTCAAAACAAAAACAAAAAAAATCTCATATAAGAAAAAAAAAATGCATCTGTTTTCTTTTTATCAGCAAAAGAGATTTTATAAATCTTTGAAAAGGATTACAAAGATTTAAAGAATCTTAGGCACACTGGAATAAGCCATCCGAGAACCAAACCTAAAGGAAGACTTTGCTATAAAAAATAATAATATGCATCTGATATGTGCCAATCAGCACACAACTTCTTTTTAGCATAGGCATCTAACATTATTATTGGATAATGAACTACAAGCTTGAGTTGCGTAAATCATTTAGTCACAGGATGAAATAAAATTGGGTAATTTCACTTGCCAACAGCTGAGGATCTAACAATGGGGTAGATCTGGTGGAGGAGGAGGCAAAGAAGTCGACGGCCTGGGCCCGTTCTCGACAACAAAAGCAGTCGCGAGCCCCCACGGCAAATGTGTATCCAAGTGACAATGCATAAACCATACACCTGCACTCACCATCAAAATTTCAAAACCTATGAATAAGTACACATTTAATATTGTTCAAAAACAAAAAAAGTACCCATTTTGCAATCCATACACGCTTATTTTCTTGTAATTGATCAATTAAAAATAAGTAAAATAAGGGTAAAATCTTTTGGTAGTGAATTACTTATCAGTTGTTATTTTTAAGTAATTTTTTTTTATCATCTGTTATTTTTAAGTATATTCAGTAAAAACAAACACTCTGCCAACTCTCCTGCAAATTTATTAAGATGTTAGGTAAGGACTAGCACTAATCACTTATTCTGCTCAACAAAATTATTGTATGTCTCTCTATAAAGTTTAAAGAGATTTCAACTATTAGCCCTTGTTCGCTATCTTTAAAATTACTTTTAATTTCATTTACAAGGGTTATTTTGTGGGAATTTACACACTTTTTCTTTGAATTTGACTTTTCAAGGAGAGCAAAACATCCCAAAATAAAACGGTAAGCAAACAAAATGAAATTCGGGGCGGTATTATATACAAAAAGTAAAAAGTTACGGAAACTAAACTAGTCTAAAGATCCAATAGCAAAATCGTACCTGGATTATCTGCCGTAAATCTAATGACGGCCCACCCTCCTACAGAAACTGCGATTGTATTGCGTTTCTGTGGATTGACGAGATTGAACATTTTGGGCCCGGTTGTGGCATCGTAATTGCCAAACCCTTGGGCCAAAACATAGAAGTTGAACCCGTGCAAATGTATCGGGTGGCTCGCCACCCCCACCAACGCCGTGTTCTGAAGCACAATCTGAACCGTAGAATTAAACTTCAGTTTCATAACCTTTGTCGACTTCGATGTCATCACAAGTGAGGTATTGAAACTGATGCTTGAATCCGTGTAGTTAAACACCAACGGTGGATTTTTAGGGAAATCGGTGGTGTAGATCCCATCAATGCTTGCGACCATAATGTGTATTGCAATAGGAATACCCCAAGCGTAGGGCTAGGTCGGTTGAAAGCATAATAATACCCGGAAGTCCGGGGTCAAATCCACAGGGAGCGCATCCATATACTTGCTTCGGAGATTGGCTAACGTAGAGAATGTTTGGCGTTAGGACCGCCAACCAGAATTTGGCGTTGAGACGGCCAACTGATCGATTTAGAAGGTGGCTACTTAACCTAACTACGGCTTTTAACTGGAGATTAAACTAAAAGCTAAGTTTAGGGATAATCAACACCCGTAACGTAAGGATGAACTCGATTCTTCTCTTCTTAAAAACGGTGTTAAACATGACCCGGGCTCTTTTGATTCATTTTGACAAACACAAAGAGGGACATAGCTCTAGGTATCAAATGTGGCACGAGGATCAACCCTTGCCTACATTCGATCCAAGAGAGTAACACCTCGAAGTTTTGATTCGTAAAATAAGTCATGATCATGTTTAAGCTGGAAAACAAGAATTTTCAAGAAAAGAACGAGCTCACCTCTGGTTACGGGATGTTAATCATCCCATAACCCAGCCTTGCTACACTACTCACGCATGACGACAGGAGAAATGGTATGCATTAGGATTTGGATGAGAGAACTCGAAGTCATGCTGAAAACAGAAATAACGACTAAATTAATAAGGATCCCAATGGAACTTACAACATTAATGGAAGAAATCACCCTCCAAATCCCCAAATCAATGCTCCATTTATGAGGGAGAAAAGAGTTGGTGAGAAGAGGCGGTAGAGAGAGAAGGAGCTCAGTTCTCCTCTATAATAAATGACCTAAAAACGTGCAAAAGGGATATTTATAGCACCCCTTTAAAGTTACAAAAGAAAAAGAAAAAGAAAATAGAAAACTGCAAAATCTGGGGATCCCTACCGGTAGGCATTGATCTCCTACCGGTAGAACGGCTTCGAGCAAGAAGGGGCACACTGAATCAGACTGACTTCCTACCGGTAGGCATTGATCTCCTACCGGTAGAACTTGGGTGGTGCAATTTGTGACCTTTCTGATCAAGGTTTGTACCGGTAGGCTCGACCTCCCTACCGGTAGGAATGGCTTTTCTACGAAATTAGATCAGCTTCTTCAGGACTTCTCCAAACTTTCCGGGGCTTCGACAGAGCTCCATTGGACTCCGCTATCGCTCCGTTTATACCCCATGGGTCCCCGAAGACCGAGAGATCAGCTCATGGCGTAAAATCCGCCTTATAAAAGAAAAGAGCCTGCAAACACCATAAAAAGCAACCTTTGCGCAATATCAATCAAAAACATAGAGTTATGCGCGCGCGCGAATCAAAATGAGCGAGATAAGCCCAAATATAACCACAATTGTGGGCTTATCACACCCCCCTACTTGGATTCTGCTAGTCCCTAGCAGAAAATGTGCACTACGGAAGCAACAACCAAATCTCCCCAACACAACAAGGTACGAAACATATGCTTGAACTTCAATATAGCAAGACTCAGACTAATTTTTCTCAAAAGTGTGCATCAATCATCACAAAAACAGGCCATGAACCCTATTCAACAACTCTCATGCAAGCGAACCACGTGAGGGGGAAAGCACGACCGAGCTTTGATTCCAGCACTCACAAGGGCAACACTCAAAAGCTCACAAGTCCGAACGAAGCGATGGCTATGCAAACATATCCCATGTTCAGAAACCAAAGGGCAGTGCGATAACGGAAACAAAAGAGTTACGCATGCAAACAAAGAAATGCTCGACAGGGAATTGAAGCTAAAAATGCAAAGTTTATTGAATTACAGAACAAGACAAAACTAAAGTAATGAAAAATTCCAACAATGCATTGCAAAAAGCACACCAGTGCACTCGAAATCAACTAAGGACTTTGTGGCTTATAACGAGTTAACGGAAACGAAAAACAGGTTAAACAAAGTGATTCCTGGTCTATGCTAGCTTGGTAAATTACCCATGACAGGAACCACAGCCTAGGCTACCCGGACCACCAGACCTCTGACAAACAACAATAACGAACAGAAAATAAACGACTGACTCAATAAACGAAGACTTGACTCAACCACCGACTCGACAGAAACTACGTCTAACACCTGCATCCTTCAAACACAACCAAACAGACTACCATCACTGAGCTCCCGGGCCAAAGGTACGCTCAAAATCCATCGGGTCAAGCTGCTGCTCCAACTCACGGATCTCATCCTCACCAAGTTCCTCCTCTTGGTACTCCGGGCTACGATGCTCCCCAATAGCGCGATCCGTTGCCAACTCAGCTGGGGGCTCATACCTCCTCCCCGATTGTTCGGCCATCACCTCATAATAAAAATTTGCCTTATGATCCGCCCTTCTTTGGTCCTCCTGAATTTCAGCCGCACAGCACAACAGCTTAGACAGGAGCTTCTTCAAATTTGACCCTCTTTTCTGAGGATTAGAACCTGAGGGGGCTTCGGAAGGGCCAGCTTGAGGACCTGCATGGCCTTGCCCTTGGGATTGGGCTTGAGCTAAGGCACGGGCTTCACGAGCCCTTGTCACATTAGTCTTGCTCTTATGCTCCGAAGTAGCGTTGATAATGCCCGGTGAGCTAGGGTCAAGCTTTTGGTTATCCAGGCGGAGACCGTGGGCTAGGCAAAACTGGGTGATCATAGCAGGAAACGGAAAATTTAACCCCCTCTTGAATGAATGCTTGAATTGCACCAATTGATCAAAAATCCATTTAGCATAGTCCATGGTCTCGTCCGGATTCATAAACACATACAACAATTCAAGTTCCAAATCTCCCGGTGTCTTCTCCGTCCCACGGGGATAAAGGTTGTAATGCAGGACCTTGTTCATGGTCCTATACTCATCTTTCAAATCACCTCCCGCCGCCCCGAGAACACCCCCCTCAAAAACCTCAGCATAAACTACAGTCATATCAATATCCTCCTCATCAGGTCGAGGATATGTGATGGTCTCAGCCGCCGGTCGTTCATAACCCAGGTATTCGGCAATGGTTTCCGGGGTTATTATCATGTCAACCCCTCCAACTGTGGTCTCAATTTCAGAATTCTCAATGTCATATTTCATACGTGAAAAGAAATCGACAACCCAGTTCTTAACGTAGCCCCTAACCTCCTTAAAGAAATGCTGCATACCTTTTTCCCGGATGATGCCAATGTACCTATTCTCCGCCAAACTATGCTCGCAAACTTGCCGCTCGCATGTGACTTTCCGCCCCTTAAGAGTGGCCACCCACTCCATGTGTTTCTTCCTCTCTCCCTCCTCTTTTCTTTTCTTCCTGCGTTCCTCCCCTTGCTCTTTCGACGGCCCACTGTCCCTCTTACGCGTACCCAAATCAACTCTCTTGCCGGATCGATCCCGAGAATACATCGCATCAGACATGGCAATTGGCAGGGATTTTCGAATCTAGGGCTAGGAAGTTTGAGAAATTGGGGATTACAGGACAAATGGGGGAATGATTATGACAGATTAGGGAGGAGAGAAGATGAGAGAATGGAAATTGGGGTGTTAATTTCGTGGGTTTCTAGGGAAAATTTCGAGTGGAGGGTGAGAGAGTTACCCTGGGTACATGCAATGGAGAGAGAGATGGATCCTGGAGTTTGAGAATGGGGAGAGTGTTTGGGATTAATGAAGATTGGTGGAGTTTGGAAGGGTTAGGGGTGGATTTCCATGGGTTTTGAAGAGGAGGAGAGGAGATGAGAAAATGGGTAACCGTCGGTTTGAAAAGGGGAGGGAGAGAAAGAGTTGGGTTTTAACACAAATGAACCGACGCCCCCTTTTATATTTTTTTTTTTTTTCTGGAAATCAGCCGACCTACCGGTAGGCACTGACCCCCTACCGGTAGAACTTTGTTGAACCGTGTGTGGACTTCCTTTCCTACCGGTATAAACTTATACCCTACCGGTAGAACCTCTGTTCCTACCGGTATAACATGATTCTCTACCGGTAGAACTGCTGTTGAAATTTCAGACGGCCCTTCTGATTACTGTTTATACCGGTAGGCTCGACCTCCCTACCGGTAGAAATTCTGGAAATCTGAAAGTTGCAGATTGACTCCCCAATGCAATTCTTCACCTCCAATCATCACCAACCACACCCAACATACACAAGTGCAACCCCAACTGCCCAATCACCAACAGGATTCCTAGGCTTTTCAAAAAAAAATTGGAATCGGACACAGCTCAATTATGGATCAAGAGTGACAATATGTGGTTTATTCACAAAAACAATGCCTTGCATCATCTTTCAAACACACCTTAGCCTCATTTGCAATGCACAATCGGAATAAAAATTACCAAAGTATGTACAAGAGAAGATGAAATCCTACTCTAAGGGTATGAAAAACAAAAGAAACATGGGATATGACAGAAATGATTCTCCGCCCTACATGCTCAACCGACTCAAATGCACTTAAAGATTTGTTCCACACGGTTCATGGCATGTTAACGAGAAGAGTTGCACAAATTACGAGAGATGTAATCACATCGAAGTTCTTGCTACATACGGAACCACAACGAGCATATGCTAAGTAACTTAGAACAAGGGGAGATTTCACAAAATTTTTTTTTTTACCATGTTCAAAAATTCTAAGTAAAAGCAATTAAAACAAATAGAAATGCAAGAATAATAAAAACCCCCCCCAACTTAAAATGAGCAGCGCCCTCGATGCAAAGAGATAGAAAATAAGGGAAGTGAGAACAAAAATGTACCGACGGGGTGGAATGTCAACCACCCGATACCTCGACCAAGTTGGAGGATTTTACGTCAATGCCACCGTTCGTCATCGGAACTGCTTCCAAGGCCCACTCTTTCGGCCCCGCCATCGGAACCATAGCTAGTCGCACAGAGCCATTGCCGGAGCTTTCTTTGGGCTTACAACCGCGACACATAGTCGCACCCATGCTTAGGGCTCCTGAATGCCTCACTCACCCCGGATTTTAGACCCAAACTACCAAGGCTGGTGCGGTAGCGTGTTACCCTGCAAAAGACTTAAGAACCAACTACCTAATAGGAGACAAACGACATTAGAACCGCCGGCTCTTGATAGCCCGGCACAAAAATCAATATGCACAAGTATTTAAATCCACCGAATCGTCACGTGATTAAACGGGTACTACTTTTCTGCCTATGGTTCGCGGAAGGTGTCGCAAAACAAAATAGACGACACCCTAAGCGAAACACAGGTGGCTATACCGGACCACAAAAGATATGCCCTTACTAACCGGAGCTGGGAACACGAACCTTGTTTGAATAGCGGCGTGCGAAGCTATAAACCCAAGTCAATGATGGGTACCTCCGAAAAGGCCGGGCCTGCCAGACAATTAAGTCCAGGAGTACGCAAAAGCTCCCCGTGAAAACATTGTTTCGAAAGTTAAACTAATGGACCATCCACATAAACCGGAGCGATCAAATCCTCCGTGATTTCATTACTTGCAAAATTTTCCAAAAACGGCTTAAGTCGCTGGCCGTTAACCTTGAAAACATTTCCATTCAAAGGGTTGACAACTTCAATTGCCCCATGGGGGAAAATGGTTTGTACGACATAAGGACCAACCCAACGGGACCGCAACTTGCCCGGAAAAAGATGAAGTTTTGAATTGTAAAGAAGAACTTTCTGACCAACATCAAAATTTTTCCGTTGAATGTTCTTATCATGGAAATCCTTCACCTTGGATTTGTAAATATCCGTATTATCATATGCATCCCGCCGGATTTCCTCCAGTTCATTAAGTTGAAGTTTGCGTTGCGCGCCAGCGGCGGGCAATCGAAAATTTAAAGCTTTGATGGCCCAATAGGCCTTATACTCCAACTCCACCGGAAGGTGGCATGCCTTACCGTATACAAGCCGATAAGGCGAAGCGCCTAAAACGGTCTTATATGCGGTACGGTATGCCCATAAGGCATCGGTCAGACGGAGTGACCAATCCTTACGATTTGGATTAACAGTTTTTTCTAGAATGCGTTTTACCTCACGGTTTGCAAGCTCGGCTTGGCCATTGGTCTGAGGGTGGTATGCGGTGGACACCTTGTGCGTGATCCCATATTTCTTCATGAGCGCTTCGAAAGGCCGATTACAAAAATGAGAACCTTGATCGCTTATAATGGCCTTTGGTGTGCCAAACCGAGACAAAATGTTCTCCTTGAGAAATTCCAGCACCACCTTGTGATCGCTGGTCTTAGTCGGGATGGCCTCCACCCATTTAGAGACATAGTCCACCGCAAGGAGAATGTAGAGAAACCCATACGACATGGGGAATGGCCCCATGAAATCAATCCCCCAGCAATCAAACACTTCAACGATAAGGATATTGGTGAGGGGCATCATATTCCTCCGAGTCACCGCACCCAATTTCTGACAAGCCTCACAAGTTCGACAAAAGGAGTATGCATCCTTGTGAAGTGTGGGCCAGTAAAAACCACATTGTAGCACCTTGGCAATGGTCTTGGTATGGGAAAAATGGCCACCACACTCCTTGGAATGGCAAAACTGCAAGATCCCTCGTTGATCCTCCTCCGGAACACAACGCCGGATAATGAGGTCCGGGCAAAATTTAAAAAGATAAGGGTCATCAAAGCCGAATCTTTTCACCTCTATGAGAAATCGCTTCTTATCTTGTGCACTCCAGTGGCTAGGAAGTTGCCCGGTTACAAGGTAGTTGACAATATCGGCGTACCAAGGGCTCGGAGAAACAGCAAACAGTTGCTCATCGGGAAATGTGTCGGCAATTGGGAGATAGGCCTTACGGTCGTCAAACTCAAGCCGAGACAGATGGTCGGCTACCACATTCTCCACGCCTTTCTTGTCTTTGATAGAGAGATTGAATTCCTGAAGCAACAAAATCCATCGGATTAACCGAGCCTTTGCATCCTGCTTGGCAAAGAGGTACTTGAGGGCTGCATGATCCGTGAAAACGGTGATGGGAGTGCCCACCAAGTATGATCGAAATTTATCCAAAGCGAAGACGACGGCGAGCAACTCCTTTTCAGTAGTCGAATAGTTCATTTGCGCGTCATTCAGCGTTTTGCTTGCATAGGAAATGACATAAGGATGCTTATCCTTTCTTTGGCCAAGAACGGCTCCCACAGCATAATCACTTGCATCGCACATCAACTCAAACGGGAGTTCCCAATCTGGAGTTCGCACAATTGGAGGAGAAGTAAGGCTCGACTTCAGTTTTTGAAAAGCCTCATTGCAAGCGCTGGTCCATTCGAAAGGAGCATCTTTAGAGAGAAGATGACACAAGGGACGCGATATGGCGGAGAAATCCTTAATGAACCGCCGGTAGAACCCTGCATGGCCTAGGAAGGATCGGATATCTTTCACGCACTTGGGCGTTGGAAGATTGGCAATCAAGTCGATTTTCGCTTTGTCCACCTCTATGCCTTTTTGCGATACAATATGCCCCAATACAATGCCTTGTGTAACCATGAAATGACATTTCTCCCAATTAAGCACAAGATTTTTCTCCTCACATCTCTTCAACACCTTGTCCAAATTCGATAAGCAATCCTCGAAAGAGTCCCCGAAGACCGAGAAATCATCCATGAAGACTTCGACAATGCGCTCCACCATATCACTGAATATACCCAACATACAACGGGCAAAAGTGCCCGGAGCATTGCACAATCCAAACGGCATCCGCCTATACGCAAACGTCCCATAGGGGCAAGTGAAGGTAGTCTTTTCCTGATCATCCAGAGAGACCGCGACTTGGTTGTACCCCGAATAGCCATCGAGAAAACAATAGAAAGCATGACCGGCAACACGCTCGAGGATTTGGTCAATAAACGGGAGAGGGAAATGATCCTTGCGAGTGCATGAGTTGAGCTTCCTATAATCAATGCAAACTCGCCAACCTGTGGGGACCCGCGTGGGCACTAGTTCATTAGCGGCATTGGCTACCACCGTGACTCCAGATTTCTTCGGAACAACTTGGATCGGGCTAACCCATTTGCTGTCAGCGATAGGATAGATAATGCCAACGTCTAACAATTTCAAGACCTCTGCTTTGACCACCTCTTTCATAATGGGATTTAGGCGGCGTTGGGGTTGACGGGAAGGTTTGATGTCGTCCTCAAGATAAATATGGTGAGTGCATACAGAAGGATCAATTCCTTGGATATCAGCAATAGACCACCCAATAGCTACACGACGCCGCTTCAAGACCTCTAAGAGTCGTGATTCTTGATGCGCATTCAATGAAGAAGAAATCACCACGGGAAACGTGGCATCGGGTCCAAGGAAAGCATACTTGAGAGTATCGGGCAAAACTTTTAACTCAAGTTTTGGAAATTGCACGCTTGAAGGGAGACTCTTGTTCGCTAAAGGCGGTAGCGCTTCAAATTTTTGGGACCAAACAGCCGTCTCACACACATCTTCCACGTCGAGCAAAGAATACAGGTCCTCCACCCCCGGTGAATCTAGAAATGTCACCTCATCAGCGGTAAGGCCAACTTCCGATGAATCCTTGTATAAGGAGGTATCAACGTGCTCTTGAACCAAAGAATCGATAAGATTGACTTCATGAATGCACTCGTCATCCCCCATTTGGCTTCCGATATTGAACACATTCACCTCCATCCTCATGTTGCCGAAAGTGAGGTTTAGCAAACCACTTCGACAATGGATAACGGCGTTGGAAGTGGCCAAGAATGGACGCCCAAGAATAACCGGAGTCGACGTTGACACTTGAGAGGAGGGCACAGGGCATGTATCCAACACGATAAAATCCACCGGATAGATGAAGTTATCTACCTGCACGAGTACGTCCTCCACCATCCCTCGGGGGACACGAATGCTTCTGTCGGCCAATTGAAGGGTTACTGATGTCGGCCTCATCTCCCCCAATCCAAGTTGCTCATAAACGGCATATGGAAGCAAGTTAACACTAGCCCCCAAATCAAGGAGAGCTTTCTCGATCTTTGTGCCGCCAATTGTAATGGAAATGGTAGGACAACCCGGATCTTTATACTTTGGAACCACGTTGGTTTGAATAATCGAACTCACTTGCTCTGTCAATAACACCCTTTTGTGAACATTTAACTTACGCTTCTGAGTGCACAAGTCTTTGAGAAATTTGGCATAAGTAGGGATTTGCTTGACCGCATCCACCAACGGAATATTGATCCTCACTTGCTTGAAAAGCTCATAGATCTCAGAGTTGTTGGCATGGGCCGGAGCTTTCAAACGTTGGGGAAACGGAGCCGGGATTTGAGGAATGGAAGCCTTGGGTTCTTCTGCCGGAGATTCTGCCGGTTGCTCACCAACGGGAGAAGGCTCCGAGGTTGGTGAGTCAATACAAACATCCGGCGCTTGCACAACGATTGGTGTAACCCGGGGCTTGCTCGGCTTGGGGAGAACGGCCGTATCAACTTCCTTGCCACTCCGCAGTGTTATAATAGACTTGGCTTGCTCGGGACTAGGCACCGAAGAGCTACCCAGAAAATGAGTTCCGTTTGGATTTGCTTGAGGTTGAGTCGGAAGCTTCCCCTTTTCTTGTTGAAGAACCCCCACCGTGTTAGTCAACTTTGCCATTTGATTCTTGATTTCCCCGAGCGTTTCTTTGGTTTGCTCGTTGAGGGAGGTTTGACTTTGCATAAAAGATGACATAATATCCTCCAAGGATCGCTTGTGAGGTTGAAATTGGTTTGGCCCTTGCGGAGGTCCCGCCGGTGCAAACCCCGGTGGTTGTTGATGCTGAGAAAACCTCGGCGCTCCTTGAGATTGAGAAGGCCGGAAAGCTTGGTGTTGTTGAGGCGGTGGAACCTGTGGAGGTCCGGGAGTTTGAGAGTCGCTCCACCGAAAATTAGGATGCATCTTCCACCCCGGATTGAAAGTTTGAGAATAAGGGTCAAACCGTTGATTAACGGCGTTGACCTCCGATGGCCCGGTTCCTTGGAGAATATCCTTGACGGCGGGGAGCATTTGACAATCCCCCGTAGCATGACCTGCAACTTCACACAAAACACAAATGTTTTCCGCCTTGGCCACAGAGGCCACCCCAGCAACCTTATTAAGTTGTAAAGTTTCAATTTGGCGGGAAAGCTGGGCGACCTTGTGGGCTAGCTCATTTTGCTCATTTAATTGAAATTTACCAGGATTGCTCGGAGCCGGATTAAACACATTCTTTTCAGAGGGGTCGGAGCAATCCCAGTTTTGAGTTTTTTCTGCCAATTCCTCAAAATAGTCCCACGCCGCGTCAGGGGTTTTTGCCATAACTCCACCGGCACACATGCTATCCATAAGGTGTCGAGTACTTTGAAAACATCCCTTCAACAAGTATTCGACCTTTTGAAAAGTTGGGAGGCCATGATGTGGGATGGAGTTTAGCAAATCCTTGTACCTCTCCCAATATTGGTAAAATGATTCCCCCTCTTTTTGTTTAAACGTTTGGATTTGGTGCATGAGTTCCTTTGTGAGATGAGGGGGAAAAAATTTCATGTAAAAGGCCTTTGATAAATCCGCCCAGTTTGCCAAGGATTGGGGACGCATGTTATTCAACCAAATCTTGGCCTTGTCTTTTACTGAAAATGGGAAGAGTTTAAGCTTTGCGGACTCAAGTTGAGCAGGCGTGGACACTATGGTGGATACCAACTCCTCGAATGCCCGCATATGAGTGTACGGGCATTCTTTGTCTTTGCCATAGAAAGATGGCATCATGTTAATGTGATGCATTTTCACGGTGAAAGTATTGGCCTCGGTTGCGGCCGGAAGGACTATAGTGGGCCTCGGAGTAGAACGGGCCGGATTCATGTAGTCACTCATAGTCCTTTCGGGCACAAACGGTGGCATTTCGCCTTCACCGTTTCCAGCCATTCTTTCTCGAGGAGGGGTTAGGTCTAAAAAAGGAGTTCGTGGAGGTGATGGTGTCCTCGCTCGTACCCGACGAGGTGTTTTGGGTCGAGGAGGAGAAAAAGATCTATGAAGCCTTTTGGAAGTTGGGCTTCGAAAGGCTCCACGATGACCACCACGCATACACTTGAAAAACCTTTCTCGAGAAACAATGGACAGCAAGAGTAAAGTAAAAGGACAAGAGGGGCTATGCCGCCTCCTCGATACGAACAGCACTAAAAGAAGAGGTGATTTGTAGTTACTCTAGCTTCGTTACACCTCACGTTTGAGAGACTCAGGTTAGAGGTATCCACTAGATTAATTACAAATCACACAAAGTAAAAATTAACGAGATACTTACAATGGGTTGGCGAACCTCCAGAAATAAGCTATAAAAGAAAGCGATCCCCGGCAACGGCGCCAAAAATGCTTGCGACCATAATGTGTATTGCAATAGGAATACCCCAAGCGTAGGGCTAGGTCGGTTGAAAGCATAATAATACCCGGAAGTCCGGGGTCAAATCCACAGGGAGCGCATCCATATACTTGCTTCGGAGATTGGCTAACGTAGAGAATGTTTGGCGTTAGGACCGCCAACCAGAATTTGGCGTTGAGACGGCCAACTGATCGATTTAGAAGGTGGCTACTTAACCTAACTACGGCTTTTAACTGGAGATTAAACTAAAAGCTAAGTTTAGGGATAATCAACACCCGTAACGTAAGGATGAACTCGATTCTTCTCTTCTTAAAAACGGTGTTAAACATGACCCGGGCTCTTTTGATTCATTTTGACAAACACAAAGAGGGACATAGCTCTAGGTATCAAATGTGGCACGAGGATCAACCCTTGCCTACATTCGATCCAAGAGAGTAACACCTCGAAGTTTTGATTCGTAAAATAAGTCATGATCATGTTTAAGCTGGAAAACAAGAATTTTCAAGAAAAGAACGAGCTCACCTCTGGTTACGGGATGTTAATCATCCCATAACCCAGCCTTGCTACACTACTCACGCATGACGACAGGAGAAATGGTATGCATTAGGATTTGGATGAGAGAACTCGAAGTCATGCTGAAAACAGAAATAACGACTAAATTAATAAGGATCCCAATGGAACTTACAACATTAATGGAAGAAATCACCCTCCAAATCCCCAAATCAATGCTCCATTTATGAGGGAGAAAAGAGTTGGTGAGAAGAGGCGGTAGAGAGAGAAGGAGCTCAGTTCTCCTCTATAATAAATGACCTAAAAACGTGCAAAAGGGATATTTATAGCACCCCTTTAAAGTTACAAAAGAAAAAGAAAAAGAAAATAGAAAACTGCAAAATCTGGGGATCCCTACCGGTAGGCATTGATCTCCTACCGGTAGAACGGCTTCGAGCAAGAAGGGGCACACTGAATCAGACTGACTTCCTACCGGTAGGCATTGATCTCCTACCGGTAGAACTTGGGTGGTGCAATTTGTGACCTTTCTGATCAAGGTTTGTACCGGTAGGCTCGACCTCCCTACCGGTAGGAATGGCTTTTCTACGAAATTAGATCAGCTTCTTCAGGACTTCTCCAAACTTTCCGGGGCTTCGACAGAGCTCCATTGGACTCCGCTATCGCTCCGTTTATACCCCATGGGTCCCCGAAGACCGAGAGATCAGCTCATGGCGTAAAATCCGCCTTATAAAAGAAAAGAGCCTGCAAACACCATAAAAAGCAACCTTTGCGCAATATCAATCAAAAACATAGAGTTATGCGCGCGCGCGAATCAAAATGAGCGAGATAAGCCCAAATATAACCACAATTGTGGGCTTATCAATCAACATTGTGGAAAAACGCCTGTAACATTGATAACTTGGTAGGGAGCTCGAAAGATGCGTTGTTCATGCTCGCAGCCATTTGTTGCCCTAAAAGACCCTTACAAGTCTTGTTCACTCCGCAAGGGGCCAGGCCCAAGCCTTCCGTCACGAACATGTGCTCATCGATTTTGAGCGGAACCGGAGCCCAATAAGGACCATTCACGAGACTCGTCAGATTTGAATAGAATCTGAAGGCCGTAGGAGTGTCGTTGAAGGCGGGTAGGGTCGGCATTACGGGGGTTGATGGTGTGGCATAGTCATACGTAATGATCCCGGTGGTGGTTACATCTCCCGCGCCGCCATAGGCGTGTGCTGCCATGTAATAGGAAGCTTGTGGTTGGTCAGCGGTGAGTAGTGCGTCGACTGTCTGACCGGGAGCTATGACGATGACGTCGGTGACCATTGGGTGGGTGTAACTGGCATCGACAGCGACGACTGTCATTGTGTGGTTGGCTATCTTGAAGAAGAGTTGGTTATTGAGTGCAGCGTTAATGATACGCAAGAGATATGTTTCCCCATGTACAACCTTCAGCTTATATGTGTCTAAGGAGAGAAAAACAATCATACGTTCAAAACGTGAGGGATTTCCAATAATACAAAGATTAGTCGGTTTGTTGACATTTTTAATTTGCCTCTTTGGAATATTTTCTCTTTCAACCAAAGTAGTCACTGTATTCTGTCCGTAAATTATTTGTGGTTAATATCACTCACCTCGTGATGAGCAATTATATAAATCACCAGGCTGACCATTGATGGTGAAAGCATTGGAACTGTTAGGAAAACCCCCGACGGCTAGTGCTTGGTTCTCGACATCAATAACATTAGCATTCCACCACTCTCCTGCAATCACAATTTAATGGATCTTACTATTAAATCTACAAATATTTTCTTGCAATCTTAAGGTATTTATTTGAGGTATAAACCTTTTATACTGCTAATACTTAATTTTGATTCTATAGCCATAAAGGTTACACAGACGGAACAATGCTACATAGACTTGTATGCACAGAGATGTTCGGAATTATTCGATTCACGCGATCGAACACCTTATTATTTTGTGGTCCTAAGTACATCACACGGCTGCAGTATCTATAGCTATAGAAATCTGTGCATTTAGATCGAACACCTTATTATTTTGGGGTCCTAATTACATCAAACGGCTGCAGTATCCATAGCTATAGAAATCTGTGCATTTAGACTTTCTGATTTTTCTATACTAAACATGAGTTATATCAAAAAGGTATTGCTTAATAGACTAGTTGATTACTATGTATCTCAACCATAATGAATGTATTAACTATAAAGCTTAATAAAATTTGGTGGGTATCAGAAGGGTTAATTTGGAATGTACCCAAAAGAATTGGAAATTCTTTGCAAGGTTTTGGGAACGGATATGAGTGACCCTTTCTCGGATGGATGATTAGCGCCCCATATACAGTTGCGCGAAGCCATTCGACATGAGCGTGCCACCAGAGGGTGCCTTCTTGTCCGGTGATGGTGAATTTGTATTTGTAATTATTTCCAGGGAGTATCGGACATTGAGTTACATAAACAGGCCCATCAGCCCATCCACTTCGTAGCTGGAAAATTCCGTGCCTACACGAATATCGTGACATGGAATTAATAGGTTAATCCCATTGAACAAACTGTGGACTCGCGGATAAAAAAAACTGTGGACTCTGAATAAAAAATAGATAAATAAGGTAATTCCAATAAACTTTTACAGAGGTTAATTGTTTGGGTGCATGTGCATTGGGGTAGCTAGCTAGTCCAATGCACACACCTTTTTCCCGACCCTTCCACGGCCATCGATGATGGCCATACCGACCTTGCACCGACAGTTAAGCGGGCCTCACTACAGATTTTACAAGGAAAATTCGAGTCGTTCAACAATTTTAAAAAAAATTCGAGTGGCCTCGGGAAAATTCAGCTCAGTTTGATGTGTGTCACTCAGTGTACGTGTTTGATCCAATTTTTTTTTATTTTTCGTTTAGATTACAGCTTTCTGTAATCTGAATGCAAAATGAAAAGATTGAATCGAGTATCTACACATATCGGATTGACTTGATTTTTCATGAGCCCACTCAATTTTTTTTTAATTATTGGATAGCTCAAATTTTTTGTGCGAGATCCGTAGAGGGCTCTACGTGACCATCAGTGTGAGCTCAGTATTGCCACCATCGGTGAGCATAGCATTTTCCCTTAATAAATTCGACCAACCCAAAGTGACGTTAGAGTGCCTTTCAGGCGAAAATCTTCCAGCGAACCTTGAAGTGTAAATCCACCCAAAATCAACCAAGATCAGACCCATATCAAAACACCAACCAACTCCCAAAAATTAGCTCTAGCAAGTATGGGTGCCGATCGAGCCAAATAAGTGAAGCATAGTATTGTTCAGGCTTGGTTCAATTCCATATTACATGTGCTCAAACTTGAAAATTTTTAAAGACTAATTGTTTAGCTTGGCTTACATTTGAAATTTTGTATTTATGATAAGTTTGGCTTGCCTCGTAGAATATGAAAATCAATCTCAAGCTTTTAAGCTTAGCTTAAGCTTGTGAAGTTTCAAACTCTCAAACTTGAGCTTAAGTTCCAAATTTGCATATCTCACATAGGAATATTCATATCTAGATGCAATGTACTATAAACTGGTGAAAATATTTATTTGATAGGTCGACACAAATTTGTGAAATTTATGGAATGATCCATTTGTTCACATGCTTATCGAGCCAAACACTCATTTATTTAAGCTTGGCTTGAATTCATTGACAAACAAAAAAATGTAATTGAGTTTGGCATATACTTTTTTTAAACGATCAAGTTAAGCCCAAAGTTGAGCTTGGCCAGCTTACATGCGTCTGGACTAATTCCTAGTCATTCAATGCCACAATCCAAGAACGGCCGGGGGCCATTAAAATCCAAAACAAAGCACCGTATAGACTGGTACTACAAATTAAGGAAGTTTAGACCTAAAATGGATCAAAGCTCCAAGTTTCGGGCTAAGTCTAGGTTAATTAATTATGACTATTGACTTTTGGCTCTTTTTTTCTGTTCTAAGTTCTTGTTAGTTTTTCGTCAAATTTTTTCTTTTGAATTTTTCACTTTCGATCAATTTTTTTTACTTTTCTTATTCTTCTTGTTCAGATCAGTTGAACAAGCTAGTGGATAGTTCAATTGCAAAACTAACTCTGAATTATAACGTTATCTTAAAGTGGTTGGACAATTATAACATATTGTTAAAAAATTTACTAGCTAGTGTAGTATATTATACATGTCTATGCATGTGTCTAAGAAAGATATTCAAACAGCCAGTTGACTATAAATATTCAAATACCAGCTGGATATATATGGTAAATTAATTAATTTACAGTTAAGGTTGGTCTAATAATTCAAAAACTAACGTGGGAGTTGTATATCATAGTAGACTTGTAATACATACCAATGAATGGTAAGATTGTAGGGAGATTTATTGAAGACATGAACGACGAGTGTGTCACCCTCATGAACCTTTATAGTTGGGCCGGGAAAGTCTCCGTTCACAGCAGTGATGACTTGCTGGTGGCACAGCCGGTTGATAGTTAAATTTTGCACCTGAAAAAAAAAATTATAAGAAACATACTGTTTTGGACATTACATCCCCAAGTTGGACAAAACATGCATGCATAAATGCATAATACGCACATACGTACGCGTATGTATTTGTGTAGTGTGTAGTAAATTTGGAGAAAACAAAAGTACTACTCGCTCCCAGAGACTCTTGTGGAAATTTGAGATTCTTTGACAAATTGCGACAATAAATATAATTTGAGATTCATATAATGTGCGCTCTGCACGGAGATGCAATAGACGAATTTACCCAAAACCATGCATGCATCCATGAATTTGGTATTTTTCCCATCTCACGAAGAACTAAAAACGAAGAATGAGGGAATGAGAAACTACGAAAACGAAAAACCAAGGGATTCATATTGTTTTTGACAAAGATTTAAACTCACATGAAAAGAATGCTCCACGATTTCGGCAGAGGCCACTGAAGAATAAGCCAAAAGGGCTAAATTAGCAAATGCCAACAACATAGGACGAGCCATATATGGGAAATCAGTATGAAATAAGCAAAAGAACAATCTTGTATGCCAAAGTCAAACCAGGAGAGGTGTTCAAATATATAGAGGTTGTAGCTAGGTAGCTAGAAAAGCCTAATGGGGTTTGACAAGGACTTTGGGTTTGAATTTGTTAATTAGAAATTAATTACTCCATCGGTTCCATTTTGTTTGTTCATTTCGTTATTTGCATCGTTCTTTAAACGCTTATATGTCCTAATCTATAATATTTTTTATAATTTTGAAAACTTTGTATTACAGACCCCGATCAAAAACTATCAAACAATGTACATATTGCACATTTTAGAAAATTCTTATTGGAAGATATAAGCGATTGAAAACTGACACAAATATCAAAAAAGAACAAACAAAATGGGACGAAGGAAGTACTATCTAATAGAACAGATTCAGATCGACTAGGGAGCCTGCTGTGGTTGGAGGATAATGGCAAATTAATTAATGTATTTCATGTTATGACAGAGTGTAGGGTACAATTTGGGATCATGAATTTTGTATTGAGATGAATGATCATGTTCTAAATACTTTGTTTTGATTCTGATATGGATGCACAAATCGTGTACACCATGATTACATTTGACTGTATTAAAAAAGTGTAAGCATTTTCAAGTTGTCTAGGTTGTTAATTGTTGGGTTTCAAGAAAAAAATAAAGATTGTTAATTAAAGTCACTTAAGTGGTAGGTAGCTTGTTAATTTACTTTTTTTGAAAAGCGTCAATCCAGTACACAATGGAGAAGCCCGAAGGCAATACAGATTACATCACAAAATAGGATTGAACCAAAACTAACACAAGCTAGACGCAAGTACATGCCAAAAGGACACCACTACTCTTGACACCCTTGCTGGAGCAGGCCTGCAACTCGATTGCCGAACTAAAAGCCAGTCATCTTAGTGATCGTAGAAGTCCCAAAGGACAATAGTCTAATCCCAAAGCTACGCTCAAGTCTACTTGTTAAGTAATTGTCTTGGCCTTCAAAAGAAAACTCCCTTGAAAACTCTGGCCTAGTTTGGCAATATAAGCTGAGTGACTCATTTTTTGGTCTTTATTCAAATTTTTTTCGCATTTGTAAGTTTTTCGTCGACCTTTTGAGGATTATTACTTCGTCATGACAATAGGAATCTAAAAGGTAAAAAATTATGATCGAAATCCTTTTTTTTTTTAATGAAAACAAAAATAAGCCAATTTTTTCCGCCTGTTAGTTACACTCTCACCTCAAACCCTCTGCTATCGAATCCCCTAACCCAGACAACTCTCTCTCCCTCTTATTTTGCCCAACATGTTTTGGGCATGCCAGAGTATTTTGCATTTCAACGCTCTTTTTTTTTTTTTTTTTGGTATTTTAAAGTAGTTTATGAAGTTATGCTTATGAGTAAGGGATAGCTCCCCTAGCGGTTGGGTTTATATGAATGACAAAGGGAGACACCGACTAGTTAGAGAGAGAAGCTAGCAAGAGCAAGATAAAGTATCAACCTTAAGGGTAGAAATGACCTAAGAACATATTTGTCGCATGGAAGGGACTGTATGAATTAGTTCGAGATGCGTGTAAATAGGGACGGACCGAGTAAGTGGCACGTGGGGTCACGTGCCCCCACCCCTTCCCCCCCTTTTTTTTAATTTATAGTTTATTTTTTATGTAAAAATGAGTGGGAGAACGAGAAACCCACACAGAAAACTCGACGAGGAGAACTCGCTCGACACTTGATTTACTTTGTCGTTGTCGGTCACTCACCTCTGTGGTCGTCGCCCGTCATTTCACTGTTTTCCTCACCAATCATCAATTAAATTTGAGGCTACACGGCAAAAGTAACATTTTATTAAAATGACTTTTAATTTGGGGCTACATAATTCAGGACTTTTTATTCTTTTCTTTTAAGATTCATAATATATATCTTGAATGTTTGGAAAAATTAGGCCTTCATTTCTTTACTTGGTTTTTACCTAATCAATGAAATTTATAATTCAATTTTCCATAGTTTGTGCCTTTGCGCTTAATTTCGATTTTTGCTTAAGGTTATTAGTATAATGTGCCCCCACGTGAGACAAATCCTGGGTCTGCCACTGCGTGCAAGTAATCCCAAAACACCCTGCATTAAAAAAAAAAAAACATATTTGTCGTGGCAATTTAAAAATTGGTCGTGGCTTTAATGCCACCCCTAGAAAAACCTCTCTAGATGTTTGAAATCTATCTTTTTCGATTTTTCTGTTAATTCCTCTCTTTTTGGCAATACCAATCAATAATGTAACAATTATTACACATTTAAATTTGAGTGATTCAACTGTATTGCATATTAAACCTAATTGACTAAAAACATAATCCGTTAATTTGTTATTCTATTAGGCACTTTAACTCAAAGCCACCCCGTTGGATATTTGGTCCAACCAATATTCTGTGGGCTTTCTATTAGGCACAGTGGTGGCTCCACCCTTTAGCAAGAGCAATCGCTCGAACGCTCCGAAAAGAAAAAAAAATTAAAATACATGTGAAATTTTAATAATTTTTTAATTTTTCCCTTCTTGAATACTGTACCCAAAAATAGTTGAATACCCTACCCAAACATATTTGAACATCCAAAAGTCTTGCGAAACTCCACCCGTTAGACTTTTCTGAGGTGTATTTAGTTACATTGGACATTCAACTTCAAAATTCGTTGTGTATGTGAGATTTGATGAAAAAATTTCAGAGCTCAGAGAGATCGGTGATCTTTCTGCAAAATTAGTAGAGACAGCTAAGTACGTCATATATGGATTGGTTTATTTGCTTGTGACATTGGTGTTAACTCTTTCTGTTGCCACTTCAACAATTGAAGAAGTTTTTTAGCAATAAACTACATGAAGAGGAATCTGCGCAATCGAATGAGAGATAAGTGGATGAATGATTGTTTGGTTACTTATATTGAGCGCGATGTATTTGATACCATTGGTAATGAAGCTATTATGTAACGGTTTCAAAATATGAAATCTCGTCAAGGGCAATTGTAATATCCTGTATACTTTGAAGTTTTTTTTTGGCATTGTAGATATTAATCGATGAATTTGTGTTTCATATATAATTATGATTTCTCGAGGTGGTAGAGATTTCTGAACACCCTTCTCAAAATATCTGGAGCCACCATTGATTAGGCACTTAATCACGGTATCACCTCCAACATACAGGGTGGCTTTGGTGGGTAGATAGCCAAGCAGAGAGTATAAAAGTGTAAAAAAGCGCGAGTTTTTTTCTTTTCTTTTTCTTGAAATTAGGACTCATTCGTTCAAAAATATTTTCAATGATCTAGATTTGTTAAAAACATCATACAACAAGATAAGTTAGCAAATCATTAATCATGCGTAAGATGAGTATCTTACTTGTAGGATACTTTCTTTCTACAATCTAGATCATTAATTGTCGAGATAAATAGTAGTGAATGACACCATTAATTGTCGAGATAAATAGTAGTGAACGACACCATAGATACATAAAGATTCACCAAAACATTAGCTGAGGCAACATCTTTTGTGCCGAAAATGTCTGTGCTTGTATGCCGAGGAATTTTTCGACTGTTGAATTTTGACACCCGAAAAATTGCTCAGCACAGAAATTTTTTGAAAAAATTTCAAAATGACACCTGAACTTTGGACTCAATGTCCCATAAGCACCTGAACTTCATTTTATTTCAATTAGGCACCTGTGCTTTAAACCCTCTAATTTTAACACCTGCCGTTATATTCCATCTGTTTTGTGGAGAAACGTGATGACGTGGTTTTTTTTCTGTCAAGTACCCCCATTGGCACATGACAATCAGTCTTTGCAACACACCGAATCAAAGCCCCTCCTCTCTCTCTCTCTCTCTCCCACGTCTCTCCCTCCTGCTTCCTCTCCCCCACTCCCTCTTTCGCCCACCCAAATCAGCAGCTTTTCCATGGGAGTTGGAAAATTGCAAACCCTTCTTTGAGGTTCTGTTTCGACTTCTTCCTGCTTAGATCGAATATACTCTCCACCACCAAATCACCCCAACAACAATCCACATAAACAATCCCAAACCAAAAATTTTGAAAAAAAGTGGAACAAAATTTACCCAAATCCCTCAGTTCCCATCAAATTTTCCCTCAAAAACAAAGGAAAAAAATCCACCTTTTCCACAACCCAAATCGTGATTAAAAGCTTCAAATTTCCTATCAAATTAACTCCAAATCCTAGAAAAATTCACCTACTCCGTAATTCCCCATTTACGTACTTTTCTACGTACAAATTGTATTTCTTAGTGGAAAAAAAAGTCATATCCAAAATGCTTCAAAAGTTCAACGTAACAAAGGAGAAAGAAGCCATACCCAAACTTGTACAAGATTTGTTATACTTTCTTGATCAACCCAAGCTTGAACTTCAGCCTCAATGGATGCAACAATGCGAGAAACCTCGTCATTTGCGATTTAGAGGCAAAAGAAGGATTTGAGGTTGTAATCTTGAAAGTTTTGGAGGTTACCAAGTTGGGTTGTTAGGTTGGTAAATGGATGAGATTTGAAAGTGTTGAGTCAGTGCTGTTGGTGTAGGTGTTTATTGGAAGGGATTTGGATGGTAGAGGCTCCGGCTCCCATGCCCCAATCCGGTTTTGGGGCATCATGCCTCACTTTTTTTTTAAACCGTTGGATCTTCTGATTCAATCTCAGCCCTTGATCCATCTCCCTCTCTTTCCTCTTAACCTTTTAAGCCGGTTAAACTCCTCTCACTCACTCTCTCTCTCTCTCTCTCTCTCTCTCTATCTTCTCTTCTCACGCCCACTGTACTGAGAGCTGGACATGGCCATGACTCTCTCCTCCTCCTGTCCTCCGCCATAGCAGTCCCTCCACACCAACTCCTCCACAGCATTCCCGGACGCTCTTCCACAGCATCACTCGAGGTACCTGCCCTCTCCCTCTCTCTCGCCAAAACACACACACAGTGTGGGTTCCGACCCCTCCCCCTCTCTCTCTCTGGGCCGAACATGCTTGGGAAAATGGGGAAGATTTAGGGTTTCACATGGGTTGCTTGGCTTGGGAAAATGGGGGAAGATTTTAGGGTTTTGTGAAAATCAGGGCTGATTTAGGGTTTTGTGAAAATAGAAACTTTTGGGGCATTCTCATCAAACATTTGTGTTGCGTGGTGGGTATTTATTGGGATTTTTGGTGGTGTTGTGTTGAATAGGAACTCTTTACCTTTTTTTACTTCTATAAGCAAAACAAAATGGGAAAAATTCGTTGGGCACGGTTTAAGAGTGTTATTGATTTATTGCAGTAAAGTGTCATTGTTGTTAGAAGAAATAGGTGATTTAAGTCAGTTCGCATGGGTCACCAAGAATTATGGGGAGGCGTATTCTGTAGGGGTTTTGACTGGGGATGCAATGGCCTTCTAGGTAGTTTAGTTTTGGATCCATTTAGACTGATACTCTAATAATTGCAGTTCAGTTTTGGATCCATTTAGATTGATAGTCTGATACTCTGATAGTATGCTCCGATTTGAAAGACTGAAATGGGTTCCAATTTAAGAAGCTGGTGATTATGGCGTGCACACCGCCAAGTACTTTAATTTGGAGCAATTTATTGAAGACGAATTGATTATGGTAACAAATTAACTAATTTTACATATAATGTCATTTCTACCGGTTTATATACTCAACACCTGTTCCTAATTTTTGGTTTAATTTCTTAATTGTAGCTGAAGTTCAGTTTTGCAGAGGGTAGGATTGGCTTAGTTTTGGACTTGATCATGTTTGAAGGGAACAACGTCAAAGAAAAGATTATGGAGAAGGCTAAAACGAAATATCCCAGCCCTAAAGAGAAAAACTGATGATATTGTGGAGGAAAAACTGACCATATTACTGCTGACCATGTAATATTTTGGATGTAAATGCATCTGCCTTTTTGTTAGTTAACATGGCTGCTGCCTTTCCGATGTATATTGTATATTATGGCTCATGTAGATTGATGACTTTTTGATAGTTAACATGCAGCTGCCTTTTTGTTAGTTAACATGGTTACTGACTGACCATGTAGATTGGTACTAATTGTGGCTGCCTTTTGTCATTCGGAATACCTAGAAACTTATGATATGTATTCAATGATATCGGGGTCTTTCTTTGTTTTGATGAATGTTGAGAAATTTTATGCCTGCTTGTTGTGAATGAAGGGATATCCTACCATCTTAGTGGCCATGTCATAAATCTGGAGGTGCTTATCATGACAAAGAACATACTTACCACGAATACAGGATGTACTTAACTAAAACTGGATATTCTTATCACAGATTTTGAAAGGAAAAAATAGTAACTGAAGGTACTTACCATGACAAAGAATATACTTACCACGAATACAGAATGTACTTAACTAAAACTGGACATTCTTACCACAGATTTTGGAAGGAAAAAATAGTGACTACAGGTATTTACCATGACAAAGAACATATTTACCACGAATACAGAATGTACTTAACTAAAATTGGACATTCTTACCACAAATTTCGGAAGGAAAAAATAGTGACTGAAGGTACTTATCATGACAAAGAATATATTTACCACGAATACAGAATGTACTTAACTAAAACTGGACATTCTTACCACAAATTTCGGAAGGAAAAAATAGTGACTGAAGGTACTTATCATGACAAAGAACCTACTTACCACAAATGCAGGGTGTTCATAACTAAAAACTGGGCATTCTTTTCACGAATACTGAATGTTCTTACAATTACAAATGAAAGACATTACATGAAACAAATGTCACGATTACATTTTCAAACTGCATACTACATTTTCAAACTACATACGATTACATTTACCCTTCAGAACCGTTGCCGGGAATTGTTGACCATCCTCCAAAGTTGCTGCTTAGGATCTGGGCCTGAACACTATTTGGATTTGTTGACCATCCAGCAGCCTGTATAGTTTAGTTATAATAATTAGTGAATGGACAAATGGATATTAGTCTATTAAATGACTACATAATAAAAGACTTACCAAATTAGGTTCGACATTAGATTCACAACTATTGGCAGTGAATGATTGTGGATAATATGCAGATGAGTCTCGCCCAGTAAATGATTGTGGGTAATATGTAGATGAGTTTCGCCCAGTGCATGATTGTGGGTGAACTATGCTCGAATCTGATTCATTTTCGTTGATGTTCCCCATATTATTTGGTACTAATTTCGAGCATTTCGTTTGCGAATGACCAGGTAGTCTATAGTGGCCACATTTTCTTACCTTTGGGATAAAGTCTTTTGCCAAATTTTGGCTCCCTTTACGCTTGATAATGACGGGATCGCCAATACCAAAATGCATAGATGTCCCCTCAACATTGTTCTCTTCTCCCGTTGCTTTTTGCTTGCTTTGAACATCTAACATATACAGCTCTCTCATTTTGAATGATAACCTTGCGATTCCTTCTCTTGCCTCATCATATGCATTGGTTGAGTGTGAAGCATAAAAAGCCATTTCGACACATGCAGTTGACAATGCACCATACCTTGTCGTTTGTGTTACCCATTCCGGCATGGGTGTGCGGCCATGAAGAGAGGAGGACTTGGCCATTTTTGTCCACCTTTGTGAGATCAGATAAGAGGGAATTTCTCTCAAGTGCTCCATTTTTTCGATCTTCTCTTCCCATATATTTAGCTTCTCGATATCCTTCTTTTGAGCAAACCCACTTTCTTGAAGTAACAATACCCTTATTGTCCTTATGAATATTATCCTTTCGGACACTAAAGCCTTTCACTTTGGCATATGCATTATAGAATCTTTCTCCATCCTCGTCCGAATCGAATATCATTTCATAAACATCTTCTTCCGTTAATTCATCCAACCGATAATCGTCAAGTCCGTCATCAACACCATATCCATCATCATCACCATATCTATCATCATCGCTATGTCCGTCATCATCACTAGCGCCATCACTAATGTCTATCACTACATTTTTCCCTTTCAAACTATCATCCATCTTTTTGAATCTGGTAAAATACGACCACAATCAGTGCTAAGTGTTTTCATATCTAGTGGTAAAAAACACAACATATTATGGAGATAATTCTAAATCTGCTCAAATAGGATCATAGTTTGTGGTAAGTATTTTCACATATCGTGGTAATCAATTGATATACATTATGGTCATTTTTATCTTAACAAACCAACAACAAACCAAAAACATAATCACTAACCATTTGCTAAAAATAATAAATTATGTTCAATATCTAAGAATCACAACTAAATAAAGACTACAGAATGTGGATAAACTTACTTGGTCAAATTCTCCAATTTATTGTTCTTCAAAGTTAAAGAGGTTCTTCAATATTCATTTCTTGAGACAAGAAGGAATATGTGTGAAAAAGTGAAAAGTCAAATAGATAAGTTTGAGGAGTTTAAGGTAGGTATGGAGGAATTTCGTATCTTTAATGAACTAATGTGGGGTAGGTAAGCATTTATTGCACAAGTTCGAAAGTAAGTGATTCATTTTCGAAAGTAAGTGAATCCTTTTTATAAGGTAAGTACTAGTAAGAATTGTGGTATATACACATATACCATAAACAACCGAATATTGTGATGGTAGCAAAAACCAGATGGCGTGGTATAGATAGCCTGATTTTGTGGTAAGTATAACATTAATGATAGGTTGGTACGTATTTATGTAACATAACTAATGTACCATAATGAGGGTAGTTAATAAGGTAATTACCACAATAAATCTGATGTTAGTTAGTTCTACTTAATTTGTATTACCTTGTAATTAAAACATAATACCTTAATGATTAATAAAACTAAATAATGTATTGAATGGGTCATCATAGATCAATAGTTAGTGGTTACTCTTACATTACCAATTGTATCATTCACTTATTGATTGCAACTAAGACTACTGTTAACTACTACTTCTACTAATAACATTGATCACTATTAACCTACATTAACCAATTTATTTTAGCCAAGTATATTAATACTCACTCATCACTATATCATCACTTATTGAATATGATCAATTAATTAAGTTCTCAGTCAAATGATTCTGACTACTATAGTAGATTGTAGAGATTAATCGCCACCTTACCACTAATTGAATAGTCTAATATCAATTATAACTATCAATTGTTGTAATATCACGTTAAACGATTGCGTATATCATTTCAAATAAATTATTTAAATATAATTAGGAGATTATTACAATTATATGGTTTATATTTATTATTTTTAGAAATTTATTATAAGAAACATATATACACAAAGTAAAATTTTAATGGAATATATCAACAATATTAATTGTAAGTTATTCAAAACAACAAATGAATAATGTTTTCTCAATAATATATGTAAAATATTTTTCAATTAAAAATAATTTAATGAAATATATTAACAAGATGAATCTAAAATCAAGGTAATTTTTTGGCTTAAATATTTAGTTTTCAAAGTTTGTTATAAAAAATTTGTTTACAAATTAAATATTATTAAATTAAATTCATATTTTCACCCAATATTTGATAGTCTATTACACAAATAATTAAGAAAATGAAAAAAAGGGTGAATATGACAAAAAGTGATGTGAACTTATAAATTTTTAATAATTAAAAAAATTCTTGCAAAAAGGTACATTTTTCCGCCAAAAAAAATTATTTTCCCGCCAAAAACCGGCTACCTAGAGAACAAGTTAGAGAGAAAAAGGGCAAAAACGTTAAAGTGTAGTCTGTTGTTGTGGTAAGTATACAATATTTTGTGGTAAGTGTCAGCATAAATTGTGGTAAGTAGAGCCAGTGTTCATGGTAAGTATAATAACGTTTTTTTCTGAAAAAATGGACAAAACCACCATACTTTTTGGGAGTGGTTTTCATCCAACGGCTGAGATTCATCCCAAACCTAATCTAAAGGCCCAGATTAAATGGGGGCATGATGCCCCAATACCACATTAGGGCATCATAGAAAAATTGGGATGGTAGATCTTTTAACGCTTTCTTTAGGAATTCTGGTAATTTTAACTTGTGTAGATTTTCTTGTTTGCCTGCCTTCGGGAATTTGGGTTGGAGAGAGACAGGGGTGGAGGAGGGAGACGAGGAGAGGGAGAGGGAGAGGGTGGGGGATGAGGAGTTTTGATTCTCTACAATTTTTGTGACTATCCTTATGTGCCAAAGTGCCACTAAACAGGAGAAAAACGCCACATCAGCAATTTCTATCACACAATAGACGGAACATAGGAAAATGCTACACACACAACCAACCCAGCACAACCAACCCACACAACCGCTGACGTCAGCGTAACTTAAGCACAAAACGACATTGTTTAATTTTTTTTTTTTTAAAAAAAACCCCCCGGTCCTGAACAGCGCACCCCTTTGCCCTTTCTCTCCACCTTCACAATCAGAAATTCAAAATCAGAGAGAACAGAAGAGAAGAGAGAGAGAGAGGGGCTCCTCGACTGACCCAATCCCGGCGCACTCCCCAAGCTTCAAGGCGACAGAGAGGGGCCTTCTCTTCAGAAAAAATTTACTTACGTTTTGGTTTCGGCGGCATAATGCTACATCTCTTTTAAGCATTTTCTCGAACAGCTATGGGACGAATTGTTCCAACTCCCCAAAACAGACACAGGAGAGATCAATGGACAAACCCAGTTCAATTAGCACATAATTAAGCTGTTACTCGTTTATATTTTGTCTGATCGAATCTTACAAAAGAAAAAATGTTGAACAAGATTTGCAAGCAAGCAATTCCATGTGGGTACCTAGGCTACCATTCATATTCTATACACACTGAAGACACACAGAGAGAGAGAACTTCGTGATGGGGTTAACAGCATCGGACTGGTGGTGGCGGTTGCCGGCGGTGGGTAGCGCCGTGGTTGGGTTCTGGTGGTGGAGGAGGTGAGAAGCGTGGTCGCTGGTGGAGATGGTAAGCATGGTCGCCGGTGGAGGTAGGAAGCGTCGTTGCCGGTGGTGGTGTGGGAGCCCCTCTCTCTCTTCTCTGAATTTTTTGAGCGTGAAAGTGGAGGCAGGAGAAGAGGAAAGGGAACTGGGTTTTTTTCTTTTGTATAAAACGACGTCGTTTTATGCTTAAGTCACGCTGACATCAGCAGTTGTGTGGGTTGGTTGTGCTGGGTTGGTTGTGTGTGTAGCATTTTCCCGAAACATAAGGCCAGATGCCTCAATTTGGGGTTTTGTAAAGAACAGGTGTGGCTAATTGAAATAAAGTGAAGTTCAAGTATTTATGAGACATTAGGTCTAAAGTTTAGGTGTCATTTTAAAAAATTTTAGATAGACACGATTGGACCCCACATTAGCACAGTGAATCTGCTACGACGATTATTTTAAAAAAAAAAAGGGGAAAAAATCTAAATGGTCATTGTAGTTAAGTGTTTGTGTCAACTTGGTCTCTGCAGTTTTAATTGGCTCGATTTACACACTGTACTTTCTCTTTTGTTTCAACTTGGTCCAATTACTAACTACCATTAGGCTCCGTTCCGGAAAAGAAAATAAGTACTTATTTTTTAAGAAGGTAATTTCAAGTTCAAAATTATGCGCTTATGCAAATAATTTTTCTATCAATATGGATCTTGTTTTATAAATCTCATTGAGATCTTTTATACAGTGCAAAAAGAATTGAAAAATTATTTTTCATTTACATTATTTTTAAATTTAAAAATGTGAAATAAGTACTTATTTTTTTAAAAAAGTATTCTGGAACGGGGTCTTAGCCTTTTTAACACCAAACGCGAATTGACCCCTTTTTTGGGGTTAAAACAGTAATTCTCTCATTTCCCTCTTTTGAACTACTCAAACTTTAACATCCCTAGTTAGGAATCAGTGCATGGGCCAAGTGTAGGAAAATGAATGGAATGACAGAACACTATTTTTTGTAACCACTTGTGTTGTTAAGTTAGGTTTAATGTAACCTAATTGAGTGGTTTGTTATGTCTATATATTACGTTATAACTTTCTAAAGTTGGAACTAAGTTTATATAATATTCTGATTTTTCTATATGGTTTATTTATCATGTTGTGACTTTTAGATCTGTATCATGTTGTGACTTTTAGACATGGTTCTATATGCATTTGAGGTTGCGTTCTTTTGAACTAAACTTAAATCTTGAAATTTTGTGCTTATTTGAATTGTTTTCGCATTTGTTAATTTTGCGCCAAATTTTTATAGGTTATTGATTTGTCTCGACGAGAGAAATCGGAAAATTTTTTTTTTTTTTACTTTTTACCTAAGTATTTCGAGAAATAATCACTTTTTAAAGTCAAAATTTTATGTTATTTTTTGCTAAAAAAATGGTTATTTCTCAAAATGTTTGGGTAAAAGTAAAAAAAAAAAATACTTTTCCGATTCCTCTCATCGAGGCGAATCAATAACCCCACAAAAGTTTGGTGCAAAACTAACAAATGCGAGAAAAATCAAATAAGGACAATTTTCAGATTTAAGTTAAGTTCAAAAGAATGGGTATGCAGAAAAAAAAAGGCATCTTAGTATTTGTACGAGTAGTTATGTTGCCTCATAACTGATCATGAAAATGCAGAATTGGAGGGCAACTTTTTTTTTTTAGAAAACTATAACTAAATTTTGCTCATTACCAAAATCCGAAATCCAAACTTAATACCAGTGATTAACATTATGAATGGAAGATTGAGCTGTATTTTGGTTTAGAGGTATATTAGGGTAAAAGGGAATGGAAAAATTATAGTTTTAACTCCATAAAAGGGATTCATTTGCGTTTAGCGTTAAAAAGGCTAACGGCAGTTAGTAATTGAACCAAGTTAGAATAAAATTGAAAGTACAGCATGTAAATCGAGCCAATTAAAACTGCAGGAACCAAGTTGGCGCAATCATTTAACTCCATGAACCATTTCGGTTTTTTTTCCAAAAAAAACATAGACTGCTGGGACATTGTTGCTCAACTTGAGAGATTTTTCAATGCCGTGCGGATATATTTCACGTGGTACCCGTTCGGCGCATTCAAACCGTCCAATACACTTTTGGGCGACTCAAATTGAAATTCTCTTTCTCCTCTCACCCCAACACTTTCTCTCTTTTTCTTTCTCCAAAACTGAGCCGTTAATGCGCCAACAGGTACCACGTGGTACCCGCTCGGCACTGAATTTTTTTTCCCAATTTGGGCGGGTAGCTACAATGCCAAAGAAACCGAAAAAGAGAAATTTAGAAGTATTCCAATGAGCAGCGACGCCGAAATGGACGATAACCCCGTCGTTCTCGCCGCCGCGGACGACAGCGGCGCTACTGCAGCTACTGCTGCTGGCGATGTTGAGGAGCAGGACGACGCCGTCGAGGCGGCGGCCGTTGGAGAGGGAAGCGGCGGCGGCCGCCGAGTGGGGAGGAAGTACGGGGACAGGGTGAAGGGGCCGTGGTCGCCGGAGGAGGACGCGGTGCTGAGTCGGCTGGTGAGCAACTTCGGGGCAAGGAACTGGAGCTTGATTGCCCGAGGAATCGAGGGGAGATCGGGGAAGTCGTGCCGGCTCAGGTGGTGTAATCAGCTCGATCCCAACGTCATGCGCATACCTTTTACTGGTAATTTCTTCTCCTCTTGTTGGGCGAATTTGGTTAGTCAATGCCACTCCCCTGGACCGCTCTGTGTGATGTCGAATGCCATGAAAAACTTAATCGAAACCTATGTTTTTTTACTTTCTGGAAAGTAACCTGTCTTTGCAATTTGGGTTTTGACTATTCAGATCGCTGGCTTATTGCAAGCTAAGATTTCGGGGTTCGGTGCCCGCCTTCCAGGGTCCAGGGTGAAGGCTGGCTAACACTTCGATGAAGATCTTTGCCTAAGTTTGAACCTCCGAATAGTAAATGAAAAACCAATGAAATGGTTTCTAAATGTCACCATGTGAAATTAAGACAAAGGAAATGGAGAAAGAACCAAAAAATGGGACAACCACAGATGAGGTACACTAGATTCTAATTTAGGATTGCAATATTCAGTATATCTGCGATACTTGTCTCGTGCAATTTGTCATGTAGACATTGGAATGCTTATGCTGGTTTAGAGCAACACACAGCCATTCCCAAGTGCTAATAGTGAGAGACTGAGAGTGTATGATTATTGCACTATATCCACTACCTTGTATGCATAGTTAGTATGTTCATGGTTGATTTTTGAACAACACTATAATCATGACCCGTGACTTAAAGTTGTTCTAACTTGAGCTTTGTTACATGGACTCGGGTGCGAGTATCGGTGCCGGTGCAAGTCCAAGTCCAAGCGTCGGACGTTCCAAAATCTAAATCTTAGGATACTGGGATATGTGTCCCCAAATTGGATATGGGTACGAGGACACGTCCTGAACACCTGTTTGTAGTATTTACATAATTTGAACCTGTAAATTATAACTAGAAATGTATTTAAACAAGAGGTTAAGAAAAATATGTATTTGCTATTTCATGTCCATGTGAAATACTTGTAAGCTAATTTGATATTCTTTTTCTGTAAATATAATAACAATTAGAGGATCCGAGTGTCAAAAGGATGTGTCGGACACATAGAACATGGGTACTTGAGCCAAAATGAAGGATCCATGTAACATAGAACTTGAGGTAGGTCCATATTTATGTTGCGGATAAAACGTACGCTAAGGATATACTCTCATATTTGTAAAGAACACAATATTATGTTGATTGGCAATCTTGTTTGGTCATGCCAGCACAAATTTATTGATCTCAAGGATATTCTTTTGTGCGATCTGATTAAGTAGTCTTTCGTCCTAGCTCAGTATCTACAAGCTTGGTCAGTTGAACATAGCTTCATTAATGTTGTAGTTTCATTACGTGCTTCCAAAACGCATAGTCTATCGTACTTTTGTTTTTATGTGAATGAGGTTAGCCCAAGGAAAGTGAATTTGTTATGGATGAAAATGATTCTATCGTAGTTCAACCTTCACATATATTTATGTTCTTGTGCAATGTTCAACAGTTGTCAGCATAAAGAAACAATCATTTTGTGTTAATGAAAGTTAAATCGTCAGTTTTTGTTGCATTGAATGAACTTGTTTCAGATGAAGAGGATCGCTTAATAGTTAAGGCCCACGCTATTCATGGAAACAAATGGGCATCAATTGCTAGGCTTCTGCCTGGTAGAACAGACAATGCGATCAAGAACCACTGGAATTCTACCCTCAGTCGGCGGGGCATGGGACGCTTCAACTCCAAGTTGGAACCTAGCAACGTGGCGGAAGACCTTAGCCTTGACAAATCCAAAGCATCATCTGAGGAAACTTTATCCTATGGAGATGTCAATTCATTAAAGCCCTTGGAAGGACAAGATGTCAGCTCTAGAGCAAGTGTGGAAGAACAGTTGGAAGACAAGGCTCAACCACAAGGTCAATCTACTAATAAAGTAAATGGTCCACCTACTCTTTTCCGCCCTATGGCACGTGTTAGTGCATTTAATGCATATAATCCTTTGGAGGGTCCAGAAACTGTCCCTCCGCTTCCACAGCCTATACCCATCCAAGAGCCTATGGTTCAAGCCTTGAGACCAGATGCTGGGGTCTACAAATTGCTTGAAGGAGCTTATCGAGAGCCATTAATACCTCACCAATGTGGCCATGGTTGCTGTGAGACGGAAAGTAGGGAAAAACCTCGAATTTCTTTGCTCGGGCCCGAGTTTGTTGACTTTGCAGAGCCTCCATTATTTCCAAGTCAGGAATTGGCTGCAATAGCTACAGATATAAGTAACATTGCTTGGCAGAAGAGTGGGTTGGAAAGTAGCAGTGTCAGAGCAGTTGAAAACCTCAATCTTAGGTTTTCTTCTGGAGGACCTCTTGTCCAAATGGATCATTTCGAAGAGAGGAGAAAGAAGGGCCAGTTTAATTTCGAAGAGGGGAAGAACAACTTAATGGGCATGATGACCGATGTGCTATCAACCTCTAATGGTAGGCAACGCCTTTCTGTATCAGCTAAAGTTGGAGGCTGGACTTGATATGAGCTTGCATTCTCATAACCATACTGAACTTCTATAACAGGAGTGCTATGATCTAGGTGAAAATGTGCAAGTCATTCTAGTGATGAGAGTTGAGCCTAAAGCTAGAAGTCATGGGAAAAGGAGATCCATCTGATGGATTAGGTATGAGATTGATTTGGTGGTTATTTTTCTATGACGGAACGGGGAAAACCTAACTGTTAAAGATGTATGTTGTATTGTACTTATATATTATTGCTTCCTTGGTTTATGCAATGGTGCACCAATATTTATTATTGCAGCTTCTTTTTCATGAGCATGTAGACACAAACTAGGACTTCTACTTCCTTGGTCTTCCAGGGAAGAGTTCTGGACCGTTGATTGGATTTCCTGGAGGGTTTCCTATTTTCTCTTTCCTGGACTGTACCAGGGCTGTTAATGGAAATCTTCCTTGCTTGCACTGTCAGTTTATTGAATCCCCTTAAAGGACCTATGCATGTGCAGTGTGAACATGAACATGTGGATGCACGTTTGCATGTGTGAACACATGGGTGTGCATCTTAAGAAACACGTACTCCTACACTTGTACTTTCTGCAACCATATCAGATTGGATTTTGGTTTAATTCAGGTACACTTTTTATGCAACCAATTAGAAGATAGGTCTATCTTCAAACAAAGTGCATCAATTGCATGTTTGAGAAATAAAATCGCTATCGTTGGCATTTCAAATTCAACTAGTAGAGGGGTACAGATGTCACTGCTTATAGTTTGTGTTCCATTACCTGGTATCTAAGCAGCACGGATACGGATACGGGATACAATACGATATGGATACGCGGATACGTTTTTTTTCCAAAAAGAAGGATACGATACGTTGGGAGATACATTGAATATAAAAGTAAATAAAAAATATATTATATATAATTTTTAATTCCTAAAATTCTATTAATGATTAAAAAATTTCCATTACACAAGTTCACCATTTCACATGCCGAGAGAGATATATTTTCATATGGTTTATATATATAAACACAACGAGAGAGAGAGAGAGAGAGAGAGAGAGACTTGCAAGGTTGTCGAGAGAGACGAGAGAGGATATCGTCGGTGTGTTTCTGGTGTCAATTGGTGGGGGAAAAAGAAAATATAGTCCTAATTGCAATTTAAACCCATTTATTATAATAAGTTAATAACATATTTACCCTCGTGCGTATCCAAAACGTATGCGAGCATATCCAACACATATCCGCACGTATCCGAAACATATCCAGATACCAAAAAATAATTCGAAAAGCAGGATACTTTAAAAAAAATGTATCGGATACGTATCTGGAGCACATCCGAGAGTATACTGATATGGATACGATACGTGATGCGGAGGCCAAAATAGAATATCCGTGCTTCATAGCCTGGTATCTGTGAGCAATTAACAAGATAGCTTTCCTGAACAGAATGGATTTTTCTTCTAATGGGGAAGAAGTGGAGGGCCTATTATTGATGGACATTTTAGAACACCTCTGAACTTATTTTTTCATCTGCTATTTACTACTGACTTCATAACAAGACACGCTTAGGCCTCCTTGGAGGCACATATGCACAATGCTTGGACACATAAAGTACCTTATAATGTTGAGGAAACTGGCTTAGGAACCAATTAGTAGAATTAAACCACTGTGGCATTATTCTTCACAACTCCACCTCCTTTAAGGTTTTTAGTTTTAGACATTGTAAGTCTAAACTTCCAGTTCATTTGTTCACAAACTTTGTTGGGTTGGATATTAGTACTTCTCTGCCAGTCTTAGTTTTCCAACATTTAGAATGTGGAAAAAGACATGTATTGTATCTGTAGCATTAAATTTTGAAGCAAGTATTGTTGTTTTCATGCATACGTGAAGTGTATATGTATATTTTGATCCATGTCCCTGATATGTGGTGTATAAACTTTTTAAGTGGGCGAATCCGTACTGTGGCATGCCTGCGTCACATTTTTGTTTGAGTGCTTCTTAGTACGAATTGGTTAAGAGCCCATGGTTGCAGAAGACATTGTGATAGTGAATCTGCTCGTTAGCATCTTTGGGGCTTAGATTGGGAGCTTGATAACCTAGGGAATTGCTGGGAGATTGAAAAGGTTTGTTGGCAGGGGTTATAATCACCTGGACCCATCCATGAAGTGCAAGCCTTTTACTGGTAATTCAGTTTATCTATCGTTGAAGAAACTTTTGTTTGGGATATTGATTCATATATATTGGTCTATGGATGTTTTAATTTGAGAACTGTTGTTTCTCTGGTTTGAGTTTCTTGCTCGAGGGTTGCACTTGGACATTAATATTTAGCAACTGGTATCCATAATCTCTTTCTGCGCAATATGATAGATGTTTTCATCTTCTATTATTTATTGCATGTGCTAATATTTATACATCGCCTTTTTTTTTTTTTGTTGAAAGTAACTTGTCTTTGTAATTAATTGGTTTATAAGGTCTAAGACATTGATCTATTTAATGTCTCTGAAGAGTAATAACTTGTTATAAACTTTGGTTTGGTATGGAGTAGTATTTTCAGGACACACAAATGAGAAGTTTTGAACATCTCTATGAAAAATTGAGACACGAGGGATAAGAAAGACATGAAGTAAGAAATAAGAGAATCCGGGGCAATCTGAAAGGGAGACATGTTCATATGCTTCCAATGGGAAAGTATCTACAAGATGGAATATTTGCAAAGCAGCCCAAAATTTTGGAGTTCATTGGTGTATAGTAAAAAACATGATTTGACCCCGCACCAGTCACCAGAGTTGCGCGAGGAGTATGTAGGTTGGCATATTTGTGTTTGACTTTTATGTTGTTTGCACTAATTGCCTTTTATCACCCTTTTCTGTTAATTTGAAACCTTTAGGTTCTCTGTTCTTCATCATACCTTCCTCAAGCAGATTTACTGCTTGGCTAAAATCCTGTCCTTGCCTGTTGGCATTGGTTACGCACACTCTCTAGATCACCAATTGTCCAAATAGCTTAAGCTTTATCCAAATCTCTTACATTGTTAATGGTCTATTTGCTATTTGACGAATAAAGAATTTAGAAATGCAACACTCAAGATCTAAATTTGGTATTATCGTTGGAGCTTTTACTTACGAGCTGGAAAACAGAGATGATATCTGTAGACAATGAAAGTTTCCTTAAATTTCATTGTTTCAGCCATTCAAGGACAACCGAAGATGCTGAAACTGCGTAGTACAGGAAGCTATGATGCATCAGAAATGTAGTTGTAATTTAGTCCCATCTTTCCTCAGTGATGTAGCGTTAAAATGTTTTAGTCAGTCCTATCTTTTGGTGAGTTGGCAAATTTGGAAACACCATCTAAGCAGGAGTTTGAAGCAAATGGATTATATGGCATTACATGTGTACCACCTTCTGTTGATCTGACTAAGTTTCGGTATCAAGGGTCAACAAAATGTTGGGCTCAGCTAGTTTTTAAGCCACTGTTTAATTTTCTCATGTTCTGCATGCGCTTTCGTGTAAGTATTGCTGTTTCTGGCTTCCACTAGCTGCTGGTTGGTGGTTCCTACTTGTGACATTTGTAAAAGAGACAGATCCCAACAAGTTGTGACGCCTTTGGAAAATGGTTGGAGAATGAATGAAGGCTCATTGTCACTTAGCTCATGTGTTGCCTCTTGAGGCCATCATGTGGCACCGATCATCCCCACTGGTGAGTTAATATGGAGATCATGGTGATGTAGTTGTGAGGGTGCATGTAGTGTGTACATCTCCATTGGTAAGTAATAATTCGCTTAGAAAACTTAATTTTATGCAACTACACAAATCTCTTTTCTGCATCTCAAGCATGTGAATGTGTGTGTGTTTTCTGACTGAATAAAGCTGAATGAAAATATTTGTTGAAGATAAAACAGATGTAGTTGAAGCCTCCATAGGAAGGGAATGGGAATGTTTCGAGGCTCCTATGATTGGAAAACAGGTAATTGGATTAGGAAGCAGTCATATTGAATTCTAGGGCCCTAATATTTGGAACTTGGCAATATGTTGGCGATATGATCAAAGCTTTAAGCTTGGACAGATCCATAAGAATCATCCGTAGAAACTCTTATCATGTGAGAATGTTAATCCCTTCATTCCTGTTCTCAAGTGTGAGCCTTTGATTAAACCTCAAGACCAGATGCAGGGACCTACAATTTCTTGAAGGACCTTGAAAGATATTGCTATGCAAAGAATTCAGTTTGGTACTGGAGGCATCGGAGCACTGGGTGATAAAAATGTCAGGGTAGCGTCTGGAGGTCCTTGCACAAATGGTAAATTTTGAGAAGGCTAGAAACAGACATTCGCTGTTTGAAGAGGGAAAGAACAACAAATTAATAAGCATGCAGTATGTTTATGAGAAAATCACTCGTTTAATTAGCCAATTGGATGGAGCTTTCGGAATTTTTCTCTCAAAAGCCTGTGGCAAAGAGGTTGATTCGGTGACAGCTTCAGGACACAAATTAGGGATATCTTCATCTGGTGTTGAAGTATAAAATCTGCATTTAATTCTTTTTATCACATTGACATCATTATATTACTGACAAAATATTGGTGCCTATCCTGTTTTAGTCATACATGAAACCTATTATATTTGTTACTCTACAAAATTCCCGACGAAGAGTACGGATGATCTTCTTCTCGTTAGGTCCCTTAAGAGCTATACAGTGTACACACAGAGACATTAGTTTCAGTTTATACCATACCACATTTTGCACTAATCTGCAATGTCTTTATTTCAGGTACACTCTTGTCTCCTTCGGATAAAACTAGAACAATGTTTAGCAGATAGCTTGTGTTTGAAAACAGATTGGTAGCTCTGGCCACCAGCTTACAAGCGTTCTTCTCCCACCCCTTGTCTGTTAGCTTGCAAGCGCCCTTCTCCACCCCTTTTCTGTTGTAAGGTAATCAATTCTTCTTCTCATGTATATACTGTATAGTACACTACAGTGTTTTGTTTTATTTTATTTTGGTTTGACGACAAGAGGTGTTCGGGCCAGCTTACGCACACCTCAACTAATTTCCTCTCCAGTCCAGTCAAAGGCAGACCATCCGCACCGGGATTAGGAAATTCACAAGAAATTACTTTCTTGCGGACCCTGGTCAATTGTGTGAGGAGCAAACCCACCAACCGGTTTACTACTACAATACAGTATACTACTTAGATTTAGTATAGACGTCGGATTCAATAATGGCTTATTAGCTAATACACTTTTCGGGAAACTGGGATGTGGGTTTGGGGTGGCGGTTGGCTTACAGCCCACCTAGCTTGATCTCCCAGCAATTATAAATTTACAAGTAAAGGGTTTGTTTGGATATTTTAAATTATCAACTGGGGGGGCTCCATCCACATGGAAATGTTTCTGTTAGGAGATGTATCTTGTGTTCAAGGATGGAACCAGTGGGTTTAGTGGCGGCAGCTGCAACGATAAAAATTTTAGAAAATGCAATTATCATATGTGAAATTTTTTTTTATCCCCAATTTATATAGTCCCGCCACTGCTAGGTTTTTTTTCTTAATTTTTATTATATACCGTCATAAATCTTCTTCTTTTTTTTTCAAAAAAGGAGACCCAAAAAAGTATTCCAAAACTAAATTCAGGGCCAAAGTGAAATAATGATGTGTAATTAAGAAAAAAAAAACCTCTACATAATGTCACTTCCCAAATTTATAATGTCACTCCCAAAAGGGAGTGCGGTTATTAATTTGGGAAATCCATATAGGGATCTGGAGTGTGACATTATAAATTTGGAGAGAGGCATTATCGATGCCCAAAATTAAAGTTAGTCATTTTCCATACTCCATGTGCAAATGACAAACATCATTTACTAAAGTTTTTGTTATATTATTCTAATTTTTTCTGGAACCGATGACTATTAATATTGTAATGCATCTTTTTATTTTTTTAGTATACATTTCGCCAGGTAAAATCTTGGTTCCGTCCCTGCTTGTCTTTTATCAATTTGCTGCCAAACCGGGGAAAAGAAAAATGGATAGTGGAAATGGCAATTCAGAAAACCCAAACAGAAGATTGTTCCGTACCTGTTCCCCTTTAGCCACACCACTCTTCACAACTCATCATATACTTGCTCCTCTTTCTTTTTCCTCTAATAATGAGATCCCACTATCAAAGTGCAACTGGTTCGCGCTTTAAAACTGCCTTCGTCTTTATGGCTTTGTTGGGTTTTTGTATTTGATAACTCGGGTATTCAATCATGCTTACACGTACCTCGATTAATCGTGAGGACTAATTTTATTGGCTATTTGCGGGGGTCTCAAATGAAAGCTAGAGCAAAACTCGGTATAGATTGCCCCAAAGGACCAAATAACACCTGAGAGGTTTCGAACTTGAGACCTTAGAAGGGATCAAACTCCCAAATCCCAAACCTTGACAACTAGGCCAATCCTCGGGGTTTATGAGTTTATTGATTTTACTTGACAAGTAGAGCAGTTCTGCTTTTTCGGTCTTCACGCAAAGCCATAGCGAAAAACGGAAGCCAGGTTTCTCCCATGCCTAACACAAGGCAGACTGCTGGGCCTTCAATACAGGACTCGTCCCGAGTACAATTTGGTCCGAGCCACAACTAAGTTGTCGAAGGAACATTGTTCCTGACAAAATAAATGGCAAATATGATTTTGAAAATGCTCTCCAAAATAAATTTCATTGGATCGTGAACTATCATTGTCCAATCGACTTAATTTTTCGCTAGGAGTAACATGAAGGAGTTGAATTTAGTTATTGAGTTTGGGACGGGACCTGTACTGAGGGCGCAACACAGCCTGCTATCTTTAGAGGTCCTCAAGTTAGGTGGTCCGCTTATGGTCACTGTCTTTAGTTGGTTTGCATATTTTTCCAGAGAGACACGGAGGGAGATTTCTTTCTGAATTATGAAATTCATATGCAGTTTGAATTAGAATTCTATTGTTAATTTCTAATTGTATTTTTCACTCAGTAGTTCCAAATTCTATGTTTCTTATCCTCGACTCGGTAAAGGCTCGTTCAAGTTCGATTTGGGTAGTAAACGAGTCGAACTTGGGTCTCAATTCTAGGCTCGTTAATTGAATGAGCTGAACCAAACCTGACAGTATTCGACTCGATTAGGCTCGTGAATCTGCAGTATATATAGATCTCATAAGAAATTCATATAACCTAAATACATACTCCCTCCGTCCCTTTATTACAGTCCAGTATTCCATTTTGGGCTGTCCCTTAATAAGTGTTCATTTTGTGAAGTTAGTGGGTAAAAGTTGGTGAATTGTCTATTTTATCCCTAAAAGTAAATTCCATTTTGAAAAGTTAGTGAATAAAAGTGTAATGATGATGGGTAAGTAGGAAAAGTGGAGGAAAAAGTTGATGTGAAAGGTATAATGATGATGTCTTTTTAATAAGTTGGAGTTACGAAGCAGGACATTTAAAAAGGGACGGAGGGAGTATAAACTTTTAAATGTGCATGATGAAAATTTTATAACATGTTTTAAAAGTACTACTTATAAATTTATATTTTAACATGTATTTATAATTTTATATATGTATAAATTTATTTATGTAAAAATTTATATGCAGTTTTAGATCTGTATAAAAACATAAATATCTAACAGTTTTTATTCGTTACAATTCGTGAACAAATTAGAGTTCGATTCAAACTTAAGCAAGCTTGGCTCGTCAAATTTTTATTGAGCTCGATCTTGGCTCGAGTTCACTAAAAAATCTAACGAACAACGAACAAATCTAAACATTTTAAAACTCGGGTTCATTCACGGCCCTAGTTCAAAGGGGGTAAAACGTAAATCCACTGAGATATTCCAAAATATCTTGATGCTTTTGCAAAAAGCAGGGGATTGCATCTCGGTACGGTCGACTCCGTCTCAATTCCTCCAAAAATTACGCAAATCACGAGCCCTATATCCCCATCCAACGGTGTAAAACAACAATGCACATCACAAAAGCTTCCAACACGCTTGGCCCATTTTATCAATGCCATCTCTCTCTCTCTCTCTCTCTCTCTCTGTGTCTCTCTCTCAATCAATGCAGTGTTTCACCCCAACTTCTACGAGAAAAGAGAAAATTATTGGGTGGTCCCAGTGTATAAAATCAAAATTCCAGTGCTCTTGGCCACTCTAACCCTCCCGACAACAATTTTTCCCTTTTCTAAGGCTGACAGACTCTGCATATTCGGTTGGGATTTTGAAGAGATTTTTGAGAATAATGAACGGAAAAAAATAGATAGAAAAAATTTATTAAACACCGTACGTACGTAGAGGTTTGTAGACCCGAAAAGAGCAAGGTCTTAACACTACACATTTCTATAGAGTTTACTACTGTATTACGTACGTGGACCTCACATAAATATATGATGTTGAGAGATATTGAGACCCTGCGTGGCTGTACACCAAGATCATTGAACAGTGTTTGCGAGCGTGAACCACTCAAGACTCAGCTCATTGTGGGCTCGGCTCAGCTTGATAGCAATAAGTTGAACTCGATGTCGAGTTTCAAGCTCCTGTTAGCGAATGAGCTGAGCTCCGTTTAGTTGTTATTCAGCTCGGTTATAAAATTGGGTTCAGTTCATGTCCAGTTTTTTAATGGTCCGGTCCGGTCCAGTTTTGGACCGTTGTGGGCCCCTCCCGGGCTCACAACAATAATCGGAATCGTTCATTTTGTAAAGCTCCTCGAATATGTCATCCACACCGAAAATTAGCTTCATCGAACATCAATAGGTACATGGACGAAACATATTTGTACAAGAAAAAAGCGATGACAAAAATTAAGTTGAAATTAATAATTGCCCTTTTTTTTTATGTACAAATCTATTTCGTTCATGTACCTATTAATGTTCGGTGAAGCTAATTTTTGGTATGAATGACATATTTATCGAGCTCTACAAAATGAACGATTCCAATCATTATTTTGGACCTGGGAGGGGCCCAAAACTGGACTAGACTGGACCATTAAAAAACTAGACATGAACTGAACCCTATAAAATCTTAACTTGTTTGCAGAGGCTCGTATCGTATGGTAAAAGAACCGAGTTCAAGCACCTCATGAAAAGTGAAAACTAAACGAGACGAGCTCTAGATAGGATAATTTTGAACAAATCGAGCTCAAAAATTTCGAAGTTCGGCTCAACTCGATTCGGTTCTCTTGCAGCCCTACTGCACTGGATAATAAATTACTCAAAACCATGTAGTAGACTAGAGGGTCTCCGTCTCAATTGACTCCAGTTTTCTTCGGTCTCCTTCCTCTCTCCCCATTTTCCACAATACTTGCAAAAAATCTCGACTCCCAAAATCACGTCAACATGTTTTTTCTCCACTCTGTAAATCGATCTTGCGCTATGTGACAAAAATGGGAGCTGAAAGTGTCACCTAATCCACTACCCACTTTCCCAAATCCCCCATACTTAATCCCCACTTCCCTCAAAAGCACAGAAATTTCACTCTTGATTTCCTTCAAAAGCTTCAACCTTTGAAGCCTTTCAGTGCCTTCATCTGCACCATTTTTGACCTGGGTTGGTGAAATGCCGACGGTAGACACGTCCCACATCGACTTGGAACGCGGCGGCGGCGGCGGCCACCGGCGCTCCTCCTCTGCCGCCAGCGACACCATCTCCGACGTGGGTTCTTGCTACTCGCGGTTCTACGACGAGCACAGCTTCGATTGTGGGTCGGATCTCGAAAACGGCGGCGTCTCGGATTGCTCGGAAGATGAGACCAAGGTGCATTTGGAGAAGGTGGAGAGGGACTGCCGGATTTGTCACCTGAATTTGGAGAGCAGTAATTCTGAGACCGGGGTCGCCATCGAGTTGGGGTGTTCTTGTAAGGATGATTTGGCTGCTGCACATAAGAATTGCGCTGAGGCTTGGTTCAAAATCAAGGGAAACAAGTGAGTCAAAAAAAAAATTCTATAATTTCCTCCCTTTTTTTTTCTTTTGGCAATGAACAGTGTTCCGATGAGCTGGACTAATCGCTCCAGTTCCTCACATATACATGGGACCGGCATCATGAGCCGGACTAATCTTTCCGGTTCCTCACACATACATGGGGCTGGCATGAGGGCGTTACAAATAACCGTTGCATTGGGTGTTCTAAAACAAGGAATTAATCGCTAGCAGTGCCATCTAATTTGGTTCGACTAATGATTAATCGATTACTATTTAATATGCACTGATTAATCTGATTAATCACTCGATGATTGCCGAGCACCCGACTAGCGCCTAGCAACTATTATAACATTGGTTGCATTTAAACTTTTTTCCTCCCACATCATATGAGAGCAGTAATTCTGTTTCGTATTTTTCTTTCCAACTTTCTTAATGAATGGTGTAGTGAATCTTCTAAGAGGTTTTAGTGTTTGAACTTTGAATACTGATCTAATTTGTGAAATTGGTTAAGTTCAGAGCACAAAGTAGAATGTTGCTCCGTTTAAGGGGATGCATTAGTTTTTATTAGTGGAAGGAAAAGGTAAAGGGGTTGTTCTAATTACTAGAGAAGATAAGGAAAAAAAGGTTAAAGCAAAAGAATAAAGTAATGTAGGAAGTATCTGAATGTATTTTTCCATGTACACATGATTCCTTCCTAGTCTGTCCTCTTTTTGAGGTTCAGAGAAATTTCTGTCATACCTGAGATTCTTTTCTCCTTTATGGAAGTGGGAGATTTGAACCCTTGTGTAAACATTCACTTCTTGACAGGATATTCCTACTTCACTGTCTTAATACTACACCAACTTTCCTTTTGGATAGATCTATATCCGGCCTAATGACCGACTAATCCGTGGGACCAATTTCACCATCCACTAATGAGGTCCAATTAAACCTGGGGCAAAAGCCCCAGCATGGACTAGCCCAATACAGGAATTGACAGCACTTAGGTGGGAATCGAACCCTAGACCAAAGACTCCCCGAGGCCTTTACAAGTCCAAGGATAATGACACCTCAACGATGAGACCTGTGCGATTGATTGGTCACCACCCACGTTTTCTTTTCTATTGATCAAAGAGAGGATGAAAAAGAAAAAAGGAAGATCTACTGAAATCATTGTCTGCATAGGACTCGGATTGTATCAATTGAGAAGCTGGTTTCTACAAGGAAAGATGTGAAAGGTTCTTCAAACCTATCTGACCTCATCCCTTCTTAATTAATATGCACTTTACTCTTGTCCTGTCATGAAATAATGTATTCCTGTTATGTGGTGTTGGAAGATCCTGAGACCTCATTAGATTTTTTTAGCAAAGGATTCATCACCATAAGCTAGAGCATGCAGTTCTACAGTTTCTCAATACAAGCGCTTGAAATTTCTGCCTTCAATTGTGCAGATGGCCTCCCATCTCAAATGACCTTACATGTCGTGCATTTCTAGGGCTGCACTGATGACTAGGGCTGCAAACGAGCCGAGTCGAGCCGAGCCTCAGCATGTTCAAGCTCGGCTCGGTCAATTATAGGGAGGCTCGAGCTCGAATCGAGCTGGAAAATATGGGCTCGAGCTCGGCTCGTCAATCATTAGCAAAGCTCGAGCTCAGCTCGTCTAAACTCGGTAGTATATGAACGAGTCAGCTCGGCTTGAGCTCGAGCTCGTTAAAAGGTTCCACATTCATTTTTTAAAATCCAACTTTCACATTCGATTAAAACCACCACCTAATTCCATCAGTCCATCATTTTTAAGAATCAAAGTAAGAACATACATGAAGCACCATTCACAAAAACAATGGTGCAAGCCTGGAACAAATAAGATCCCCTAATATATCAAAGTTCACCAAAATATGGGATCTTACAAAAAAAAAAAAACAGTCAGTCAACCACCAATTGTCTTTGCTTCCAATCTCTAAACATATAACTACATATCAGTATTCAATAGCATCACAAAATAGAACAATCCTTCAAAAAACCCCAATGCCAAAATGTCGAGTCGATAGTTAGAGAGGTTGAGGCAGAGAAAGAGGTAACAACTAGAAATTGACTCTCACGGGCTCACAGCATGTTTGTGCAGAGAAAGACGTTGAGAGTTCGATCTTGCAGAGAAAGAGGTCGAGATCGAGAGAGAGAGAGAGAGAGAGAGAGAGAGAGAGAGAGAGAGAGAGATCACCCGTGCAGAGAAGGAGGAGGTCCAGGAAGATTGGCGATCGGCGGTGGAAGATCGGCGACGGGTTCGTTGATTTGGGTGGTGCGATCGTCGACCTTGGGGCAGGGTTGTAACGTTTTCCGTCGCATCCTTGTTTATTGTAGAGTGGAAACAGAAAACCCTAAGCATGTGAAAAAAAACCTAAACTTTAAGTAAATATATATAAAACCGGCTCGAGCTCGTTCATTCATCTTCCGAGCCGAGCTTGAACGAGCCAATAACGAGCCGAGCTGCGAGCCGTTGGTTCGTTTGCAGCCCTATTGATGACGTAAACTAAGCTATCAGATCTGCACTGATGACATTCATGTTGCAGATTGACGTTCCTGTCGTAAGTGATTCGTTCCGTCCTACACAGAAGGTTGAACTTCTGGTGTGTGACATAAGCTCCTAATATTCTTTTAGGACCCTCCAGAAACTAACTGAAATCTCAAGGACCTTCTTCGTTTCTGTTTTGAATCAGATGCCATTACAGTATCTACCTGCAATAGAAACCACATAGGTTTCTCAACCGACATTCTTTTACTGTTTCCTTGGTAAACTTCACTTTCTGTCATTGTAAAAGCTGGTAATCTTATTGGCGCATAATCTGGCTTCAGTTCTTGGTTTGATTTTAAAGCCATCCAGGTTTTATGTGCTTTCTTTTTTGGTTCTCTAATTGTCTGAATCATTTTCTATATTTCAGGACCTGCGAAATTTGTAATTCAGTCGCGCGCAACGTACTTAATGCGAGTGAGATTGAGTTAATACAACAGACGAATGAGGCCAATGTCACGTCAACAAATGCTGTATCAGCGCCGAACCCTCCCACTGCAGAGACCCGGAGATGCTTGAATGGTCACCGTCTTGTGAATCTACTTCTTGCTTGCATGGTTTGTGCATTTGTCATATCGTGGCTCTTCCACTTCAACATTCCATCATGAATTCCCGGATGCGAGCTTGTCTCTGAAGATGGTGGAAAACGTTAGATAAACTGACAAGTCACGAGATATTTCAAGCCTGCAGCGTTCATACGTATAGGTCCATATTATGCGATATTGTTGCTCCATACTTGTGTAGAGTTAGTTGGATCCATATTTTCATGTGTTTGTAATCACAAAACTTAGTCCAGGCTTTCTAAATCTATTTTATGAGTATCTCTTGTTGGTTTTCCTGTAGTAGTTTGATTTTTTTTTTTTTGGTTTTCTTTGCTCCAGGGTCTTGAATATGCTAGTGAACGCATCGCGTTGCATGAAGTATTATGCAACAGCATAGTTTGTAATGCAAAATACCTAATTCTCCCTATGCCCTTGAATAAGGTGAAAGGGGAATAGAGGAAAAGGAAATCTATAGTTCTTTTGATGGGATGATTAAGAAACAGATGACACCAACCACAGGAATTTCTTCTATCTGCTGTGTGAATTTGAGAAACTTGGTATGTGTCATGTTTAGTGTCTCATCTTTTACAGAATTGGTCACAAGAATAAAGACGAAAGGTTGTGCATTAGGTTGCCACCATCAACAAGTAATAGATTCTTATGACGAAAGTCGTCAACGCGTAAAAGATTCTTATGACGAGAGTTTACTTCCCCAGGATACCCATAAAGACCATATTGCTACAATGCCAGCAAAATTATACAGTATAAAGTGTTCTGCTACTAAGAAATAATAAGAAATAACATGCGAGTAAGATGAGTATGAGTCAAGATCACAAAAAGAAAATAAGAGTGTAAGTGGAATAAAAATGTTGAAATGAATGTGTGGTAAAGACTTTGCAAAATGTAATGAGAGACAAAAACCTTTGCGAAATGATTGGAGTAATGCCGACAAAAATGTTAGGGGTATTACTGAAAGATGATAAGATGGGAGAAAATAGATTTTAGTAGCTTACATTTATCGGAAAATGAGTAAATATGGTAGCATGGAGGAGTGTAATATTGCAATTGTTACAGATGCGATCGCTGTCTTGAATACCATTGAAGATGAACACCTTCCAGGCTCTCATCCCTTGAGTGCTTTGATATTCGATTGCAGGTACGTCATGGCGTCTTTACCGACTGTGAGGCTCAAGCATGAGCTCCGTGAGGCCAACATTTGCGCAGATAGTTTGGCAAAGAAAGCTCTCACTTAGCCATTTGGATTTGTTTCTTTTCCCCGTCATTCCTTTTGTATTGTCTTTTCAATTGCAACAAGACTTTGTAGGGGTTAAATACCCCAAACTTAATTGTATTTCCTAATTTATGTTAGCTCATTTCTGACAAAAAATAAAAAATAAAAAACACTAAGGAGAGGCGTAGACCAAAATTGATTACAGAAATAATAGTTCAAGTGAGCCAGATTTATTGGATATCACCGGACATGTTCATGCGGTCGGACCCAATTGGTCTAGCCTTATGTCTCGGCCAGATTTGGTATGTTGACGTTAATGGACTTGTAGCTTCGGAAAGTCTCTTCACCATTTCGTAGGCATTGTCTACAGAAATGAAAGGCAACAAATTGCAGCCTTTTTGGGGAGAGGTACAGATGAGAAATATATGGTTCTCATTGCAATAGCACAATTGCATACAAACAGGCCCTCATGTCAAGAGAGCTGAAACAGGAAAAAAATATAAACCAAGGCCGGCAATTGGCATACCCTTTGATCTAGCAAAAGGACCAAAATGGGGAACCAGAAAAACTTTAAAAAGTAGATACAATAAATTATAGCAAAAATTAAGAAAGTAATGAAAAACGAAAACCTATACAAACTTTCAATTTTTGCTCTTTTTGGCTTCCAAGTTTGTGCCATCTTTGAGTGATTCTTGAGCATCAGTCTCCATGCCGAGGCTGAAGAGGGCAGCCGCCTGAAGATAGAACGCAGTGGGCCACTCGGGAGAAACCACCTGGGCTTGCATAGCGTCTCCAAGAGCTTCTTGTGGCAAGTCACTCATCAAGTAAGCCAAACAGCGCCTAGCAAATACGGTCGGTGACACCATTGTCCCTCCATCAATGAACTACAACAGACATGGGATCAACTTATGCCTTGTGTTCAAATTAACCAACTACAGTCTAAAAACCAAAACTATATTGCATAAAGCAAAGACAGTTTTCTTTTATGCATTTTTTCTTGCTTATTCAGATCTTGGGAATATGGTTCTGCATTTAATTCTTCGGAAAAGATGTGGTCCTTAAACTGATTTTCAATTGGTGATGAGTCTTGAAAGAGATTCTAAACAAAGCACTCACTTCTGTGTAGCAATCGATGGCGGTTGCGAAGTCCTTGGCACGGAAAGCAGCATCTCCTTGCTTCTTAGAATTCAAGGTCTCCTGCATTTGATTTGTCCACAATTGAAAAGAAAGCTGCAAAGCCAAAGTACTCACAATTATATCAGCAATGAAGCCATTACCCTCTTTTTTAAGTCATTTTTTTTATTTAACTATAGCATCAAAAAAAATGGTTAACTTAAATTTCTTCAACAAAATTCTGCCATGACGCACCAACCACACTGTACATCCATACACGAGTTGCCTATGAATATTCATTTGTAACTTCTTGTTACATTTTCTGGGCTAATATTTCCTTTTGTTTGCTAAATAAGCTGGTCATCAATAACAATGTCACCATATGCCCACAACAAGAAGGCAGTGGAAACAATAAATAGATCAGAGCAGCAACAGAACACATAATTCAGCACTAATCAGCCGTAACAAACCTCGTTGGCAATCCCTTCATCGTCCTTGTATCCACTCTTGTCAAGCATTTCATGTATTGCAGTGAGATCCGTTCTTAAGCAAGCTTCACCCAATGGTGTCAATAGCAATGGCTGTTTCGAGGATTCATTTCCGTGCGGAATGCCCATCAAAAGATATGACGGAACCTGATCAAAAGCATCGACTGAAAAACCAACTCGTCGAATCTTTTATAACAAACATACTCAATTTGAAAAGGGTATGCAACAAATATATTTGAAGCAAGAAAATACTTCTACATCATCAACCAAACTCTTACAAGACAATTCTGATAAATATCCTGCAAGATGAGTGTGACTTGACCATGCAAATACTTCCTCTCAACTTTGAAAACTATGTTTTGTACAAATATGGGGAACCAAGTAGTAAGTTAGGGCTGTTAGGCATTTGAATATCATTTTTACCCTAATAAACAAATACTCTTAATACCCAACCGCTTTCCTCATGAGCGTAAACCAATTAGGTTAAGTCAACAGGTTCACTTCCCAGGATTAATTAAAGGAAAAGTTGTTATCAATTATGACAGCACAAAATAGGAAAAGGAGGGCGGAAAGGGGCAAATCTTGAAATGTTGCAAGGCATGAGTATCAACCATGGTTATGCTTCCAAACACTTGCAGACCAATCAAAAATAGAACGGGTGAATTCAAGTGTTCGGTGTCTACTGTCTACCTCTGCTTCTTTCTGAAGAGACATAAGAGCAGTTACAAGGGACTTTGCATTTGGCCTCTCGCGAGCTTCATACTGCAAACAACGGGAGGCTAAACGCACCAACTCAGTTCCATCATCATTTGTAAAATGACCCTCCAAACAAGAATCCATCAACATCGGGAAATTCTTGCCACGAATGAGATCAAGTGCCTGCAACAATGCCATAAGGAAAAAGGCATTTCAAAATCATACAATCTCAGAAGTCATTCTCTTCAGGTATAAGTAACGAGAACAAAAGGCCCATACACCTAGCTAGTCCCTCCCAACAAATAGTAAATTAACACTATGAAGAAAAAATATTGGAGTAGGGAAACGGATCATATCCTAAGTGTTAGTTGCAGTGTACCTAGAAGTCCCATTCAATCCAGATGCAGTTACAGTGTTATATCCAATAACATTTACGTATGATGGAATACCAATGGATAATACAACACCCCAAACATAATAATGTGAGGAAATGAAAGTACATGGCTTGGAGGAATATGTTTTCCACTCAGAAGATCTAGCAGCAGGGTCCCGAAGCTGTAAACTACACTTTCTGGCGTCACTCTTCCTGCGAAAAATAGACATGCATCATGTTACTTTGGGCTTAAATCACTCCAGAAGGAATAATGAACCATTTCGACGCATTTTTAAGAAGAGATAATTGGGAGAAAATTTCAATGGATTAGCATAAATGCAAACATAAGTAAGAGGGAAACTAAAACTTAAGAAGTACTGCACCATCCTATGAACAATCTATAGATGTATCAACCCAATCACAGGATGATCAATACAGATCAAATATAGGGGCTTGAGAAGTTGGAAAATGATGATCTAATAGGTATAGAAATGAGTCAAACAAGAATGATCCACAATCAACAACTGAATACTGACCGGTTCTTAGGTACTCCGGAGGGGTGAAAGCCAAGTTCGTACTATAACTCTTGCCATCTCTACTGTTTTTCATGAGGCCAAAGCAAGATAGCCTGGGATTTGCATCCTATAGAGAACCAGCTCAAAGGATGATTCATAAGCTAAAACAACTTTCAAATGAACAAAGTATCCCAGAAAACCAATTCACCTGATCAAACAGGACCCTGTAAGCATTGAGATCGTGATACAGGGCCCGCCCTTTACTACTGCAGTACTCCAAAGCTTGTGCCAAGTACAAGGCCACCCTCAACCTCATTGCCCATTTCATGGGTTGGCTCTCCCCTATGCCAATTCAATACAGTACATAACTAAGACAAAACAATAATCCAAGACGTAGACACATTTTGGAAGAAAAGCATGACGTGATTCATCTCAGAGATAAAACTACTTAAAATGAGGCCACTGTCAATTGATATTGTAGTCAAATTAAGAGCAATCCTATGGGCACTCATCTGGTTCTTCAAAACAAGCCTAAAACGAATTACTAGGGATAAATGTTCCCTATTTTAAGCACGTTGTTTTGTTAGAACGAAGGCAAGAATGTTATACAATGTATGCCAAGAAGTTAGGGCGAGTCAAGTGGGGAGGATAGTCAAGCACCCAAACTACCGAGCCAATTTACATGTTCTTTTTTTTTTTGCTAAATCGGAAATTAACTTACATCCCCAAGTGATTGGGACGTAAGGCTTGGTTTGGTTTGGTTTGGAAATTAACTTACATGTTCTTTAATCATGAAGTAAATGATTTAGTAAACTAACAATTATACACCCAGACCACACAATGAATGTCAGGAAAACAGGTTTAGTCCGAGCCCCAAAATTCCATCACCACAATTAGTATTGTAGAGCTCGATGAGTAGATCATTCTTGCAAAAAATCTAATTCATTGGACATCAATAACTCAGTGATCAAAAAACATTGTTCTCGAAAAAAATGAAGGGCAAACGTGATTTTGGAAATGCACTTTAAAATAAGTTTCATTTGGTCATCATCCAATCAAATAATTTTTTGTAACGATGTTCTACTCGTCGAGCTCTAAAACATGAACAGTACAGCTCAAATTTTTGGGCTCCAGATGAGCTCCGTATTGAATGCATAGCAGGCCTGCTGTCCTTAGCTGGCCCGCGAGTCCGATTTGGTTCATCTTTCCTTTGATCTAGATCCAAATCTTGTTTAATTATGTTGTATGCGTTTCCTTGCTTTTTATGTGTGTTTATAGTACTGCCCATATATGCTATTAGTTGACTAGTGGTTGAACCAAACTAATAAATAAAATTCCTTGTTGTTGTCCTCGGACCTTTACCATAAATAGCATTCAAATTTTCAAATTTTGCATACGAAGATAATCTATGATCCAGCAAAACAACTCACAGTGAAAGAGATGCTTGGCTAGGGTTTCATAAGGCATAAACTCTGCAACAAGCAACCTATTGTCCCCTTCGCAGCAGCATCCAATCAAATTCGCCAACCTTTCACTCCTCAAACTCCCCACAGCTCTTGCTTCCTCCTAAAAACCCAAACCAAATCACACCAATTCAAAACAAACCCGACATCAGAAAAACCTATTACATTAGATTGCTAACCACAAAACCATCAAAACTTAAGCTATTACTTGCACAACGTCACCAAAAACCCAAATCAAATCACACCAATTCAAAACATACCCAACATCTGAAAAACCAATTAGATCAGGTTTCAAGTCACAAAATCATCTAATCTTAGATTTTGGATAGTAAGTTAAAAGATTTTTGGATTATAATTAGAATCTATGATAGTGTTTGAATGACAAAAATATTAAATATATATCTTGCAGAATGAAAGTGTGTGAACTTGTAATGAGAATCTAAAAGGCACCTTCAAACGCGATTATTGGATTCCAGCATTCTCAAGTTCAATTTTTTAGAATGCATGCTCTAATATTGCATTCTATAATCTGCTTCCAAACACCTATAATGCAAAAATGCAGAATGCAAAAATGCAAAATCTGAGCTCCCAAACAGGCTCTTAAGCTATCACTTACACATTTTCAGCAAAACCCAATTGAACAGTAAATGAAGAAGAGAAATTGAGCTGTCAAACTAACAATGAATTGACGAGAATCAGGCCAAGCCGTCTTGTGGAACCGCTTAACGGCGATCCACGTGTCATTTTGAAGCTTCCCTTTGTACACAACGTTGGGGGCTTTTTCTCCGTGTTCTGATACAATGTTGTCCGAAGAAAAGCCGTTTGTGGCTGATTTAAGATCCTCCAAGTTGAACTCGCTGAAAATGGGTATCAAGCTTCGTTCATTTCTGCCTCCGTTTTCTGCAACAATTTCCAATCAAATTAGCAGGAAAACAACTCTTCTTGTATGTGTTAAGAGATGTTTGGGACCCAATTATATTTCAAATTCTTGATTGTAGATAGTAGATTATATAGATAAACAGAATATGTGTAGGTGTTCAGATTTTGCAGGAGACTTATGTGGGTAAAATATGGAGTAATCAGAATCGATGAACTCCTCGAGAAAAAGCTCGATGTGAAATTTTTAAATTTTGCATTTTGCAGATGGTGCAGTTTGACAACAGAACCAATTTTATAATCAATTCCCAAACAACAAAGATTAGAAAAATAAATGCAAGATGAAAATTGGAAAATGGGGCAGCCAAACAGGCCCTTATTAGACATACGGAGAGAGAGAGAGAGAGAGAGAGAGATGCCTGGGTCAGGGGATTCAATAGCAGAGGGTTTGAGGTGAGAGTGTAGCCAGCAGGCGGAGAACTTGGAGCAACGGGCACCCATTGGAGAGAGAGAGAGAGAGAGAGAGGATCAGACGGTGGGCATTGTCCTCTGACACCAAAAATGTGCCAATGCCTGCTAAAACCGAGCTGTCTGAGTTTCAGTTTGGGTGAAGAATGGGTGGAAGGAGAAATTTACACTCACAGAGAGAGAGAGAGAGAGAGAGAGAGAGAGGAGTGCGTGTAAAGAGCCAGGGAGAAAAGATTTTTGGATCCAATGATTTGTAGCCTCCTTTCCTTTCCTCTCCTCACTACACAGACACAGTACACTTGCTATACTATTCAAAATCTCTCTCCCTCTCCCTCTCCCTCTCCCTCTCTCTCTAGATACACATGGGTATGAAATTTCCGGACGAGGTTGAAATCTCATGGTTTTCGGCACTCATTATGGGTATTATTGAGCATTTACTGTAATAATTTGAAGCGTTTATTTTGTAGGATTCGAAAAATTATACGTCTACGTAAAAATCAGTTTTGATCGGACATCAAGAACTATATCAAAATTTAAATTTTGATTTATAAAATGACGGTCATGGATAGTTTAACTTAAAATACTAGTGACAAAATCAGGCCGTCTATTATATAAACCAAAATTCAATTTTTGACATAGCTATTGATATTCGATCAAGCTGATTTTTTGCGTAAAAATATTAATTTGCAGGCGCTATAAGATGAGCGGTTCGGATTATTATAGAAAATGCTCGGTAGGGCCCACAATGGGCCGTGGTAGAAATCGTAGAGTTTCCACCTCATCTGGACACAATGCAGACTCTTTGCAAAAAATTAGGCTTCTCTGCCTTCTCGACTCCGTGAAAAAAAAAAAAAAACACCCTACTTTGTAATCTCATCCGTTTAAAAATGTTTAATGGTGAGATTTTGTTGAAAGTTTCTTCGAGAGAGAAAGCTACTTTTCCCGTGAGTGTTTTGGATTGCAGAGAGCAGTCTATGTAATCTCATCCGCTTGCAAAGAGCACTCTGTGTAATCTCACCCGCCTAAACGTGTGTTTTCAACGGTGAGAGTAAGATTTCGTTGAAAGTTTCTTTTACGGAAGAAACTACTACTTTTTTCGGAAAAACTCTTTTTAAAATCTAAACTAGTAGTAATTTCCAGGATAAATGGTCAAGATAGACGCCTAAGATGGTACTGTAAAGAAGCAGGGTCGTTATTCAATACTCCCAAAGCACAGTGCATCCTCTTACATAAAATAGTGACTCCCACATAAACAGTGTGTGGGTCCGGCATTTTATATGAGAGGGAGCACCGTGCTCCGGGAGTATTGGATAATTAGCCGGAAATTTTGCAAAGGATTTTATTTTAATCAGATAAAATGGTACACGAAGACGACCAGCTTAACAACCTCTTTGGACATGACCATATGAGCTGCTTACCCACCGTGCATATTTTGCAAAGGTGAGGGCCTTTTATCACGCCCCTTCTGGCTTTGCTTTTCTATGCGAATATATCATCATCATCATCATCATCATCATCTCTCTCTCTCTCTCTCTCTCTCTCTCTCTCTCTCTCTCTCTCTCTCTCTCTCTCTCTGTAGTCTGTGCCTGTTTGATTCGGTGATTCCTTCCTGGCGCTCTCTCTCTCTCTCTCTCTCTCTCTCTCTCTCTGTAGTCTGTGCCTGTTTGATTCGGTGATTCCTTCCTGGCGTTCTGGTTGGATGCGGGTACTGAGCCAATAAACAATTGGCACCCATAAGCCTCGTTTCAGCTCTTATTATTTTATTATGATGAGAATCTTTCTTTTTAAAAACCCTGTCTGAGTTTATTATTCATTATATAAATAACTAAAGAAATCTTTCATTGTTAGTTTTTTAATACTATATGAAACGATAAAAAATTACATTATGGCAAGCCTTCTTATAGTAGTAAATCTACAACAGCTTATAAAAATAGTTCCAGTAAAAAGAAGAAATAAACTAACAACGAAATTAGTAACTAATTATCATTATCTCTATTGAAAAATAAAAGCAAATGTCTATCCATATCCAACTAAGCTTAGAGCCCTTTAGACTAAATTTTAGTGTTTTTTGTTGTTGTTGTTTTCTTTTGATTTATGTTTTTATACTTATTGTAATTCTCCTCGTGGACACAAATGATATGCTGTAAAAAATATGACGAAAAACTAACAAAAAGATAAATAAAAGTTTAGTAATAATGACTGTTTTATTCAAAAATTAATTAGTCCAAACTCAATCGTTATTTTTCTCTAAAAACCTAGAAATTAAGATCTGGATGATAAAAGATTCAAATCGTGATAAGCTACACAAGCCCACGAATTCAATTACTCTATTCAATTCATCTCACAAACATGATAGGAGCCTTTCTATTTTTTGCATTTACTCGATTTCTTCATCCTATTTCTATCCCCAACCAATGGAGAGATTGTTTAGCATATCCACCCCTAGCTCTCAAGTCAATAGCAGATTTCTCTTCCTTGATCAAATTGTTACTTAGGGTTGCAAACGAGCCGATCTTTATCGAGTTCGAACTTGGCTCATTTATTAAACGAGCCAAAAAACTTGAGTTTTAGCCTTAACAAGCCAGCTCGTTTTCTAAACGAGACGAAAATTTGAGTCCAAGCTCGGCTCATTTTACTAAACAAGCTGAGCCGAGCGTTAATGAGCTAAGCCAAGCCAAGCTCGCGGGCTGCTTGGTTCATTCACAACCCAAGTCATAACAAAAATCATTCATAATGTTCACTTTTGGGATAGGGCTCTAAAAACAGTCAAACACGTTAGGGGAATGAAGGTCCATGACAAGTTCGTTGGGGTCAAAGTCAAACAAATCAAAGTGTCGTGGATAACAGCCAACTACTCAAAAGTTTAGGTAAGGAATGTCAACGTTCATTTTTTTATAAGGGGGAATTGTGTATAGGTGGGGGGAAAATGGGAAAAGAATTGGGACTTTGGGTTGGTGTTCGTGCTGCACACTTTTGAGCTGTTAAATCGTACATTTAACTGCTTGGATTTTATCTCAGCAACTAACGATCTAGAGCCGTTCATTACCGAGATGAGATTCGAGGCATCGAATGCACGATCGACGGCTTAGATGTGTGCAGCATGGTGCTATGCACACCACTCCACAGCAGCATCCCCAATTGAAAGAATTGCAGCTTGACGGGCAAGTTTTTTGGATTCATCAACTCTCTTGGGAAATTAAACAATATTTGCACATATATGGCTTCTGATTCACTGAGACAACGTTATGTTTTTCAAAAAAAAAAAAAAAAGTACTCATATGTCGTTCTGCTTTCTTTTTAAACCTTATTTTTCAAAAAGAAGATAATTTCAAGTTTAAATATAATAAAAATAAAAAAATAAAAAATAATTTTTTTTTGTACCGTTTAAAAAATCTCAATGAGATCTATCAAACAAGATTTATATTAGTAGAAAAATTATTTGCGTAAACACATGATTTTTTGAGTTTGAAATTACCTTCATTTTCTAAAAGTTTCTTTTTTAAAAAAGTAGAACAGGGTTCAATGTAGTTCCATTAAAGGGTGTAATGCAATTTAATAGACGACGCAACATTATTTCATTCCCGAAGCAATCTTTTCTTTTCCCAAAACAAAAATGTTTGATTTAAACATCACAAATACGAACCCGGCTATCCTCAATTGGGTGCAATATAGTTCCACACAAAGCGCAATAATTTTGATTCTTAACTTTTTTCAGGCTACCCCCGAGAATAATACCAGTGGAGACAGGGTGGGGCCTATAACCCAGAGAACCCTCTCCGGCAAGGTTAGTCATAACCTACATTACATGATCCTTCAGTACGACTCTCGGCTCTCGCTCTCAATTCTTGTTTACGCTCTTGCGAATTTTAGTAGTTTAAGAAAAAATTTCGAAAGACGCTTTAGCGCTTCTACAGTCTCTCACGGATGTGCATTAGGTGGCTAAGATCTTAACTCTATGTATAACAAGAGGACGAGAAACCTGTCATCCAAATGGACCCTGATCAATTGTTATGTTGGATGGAATAAACTAAAAGATTTGGAACAACATGAGAGGGAACATGAGCATGCCTGGTGCTCTGGTCAGAGGAGACGATCATCACTCCACCAAGAAAAACCACCCCTCCCCTACAGGTCCATTACATGGACCCCCCCACCCCTCTATACAGCAATAAAGTGAACATGCAAAAGGAAAAGCGGTCGTTTTGCAGACATACCCTAATGATGATTATCCAGTTCCCTCTCTTAATAACCAGGTATTTTTAATTGGAATTATCAATGTGTCCGGGTTAATTTACGTGTTCACCTCTCCTACAAGACATGACCATTGATGCGCCTCTCTTACAAGACGTGACCATCGACGCTCTCTCTCTCTCTCTCTTAATGTATACTATTCTGGCAGACTCAAGATCGTCATAGGAATGATGTCATATATGAAGAAATCTTAGTGAAGTTCGGAGGAGTAAAATAAGATGAGGTATGGTACTACTCCCTTCGTCCCAAATTGTTGGTCCCTCTTTTTATTTTGGGATGTCCCAAAATAAATGTTCACTTTCCACAAATGACTAATAGATTTTAGGAAGATTCTTATTTTGCCCTTTCTCTCTCTACCATTTCTTAAACCAATTGTACTGTTGTACTGTAAAGAATGGACAATATAAAAAAATCAAGTATAAAGCAATCATACTGTTGTACTGTACTTAATAAGTTAGATTCTCCAAAAGGGACAAGCAATTTGGGACGGATGGAGTAGTATTGTTTTCCTAGAGTTTGTAGTCCCTAAAATTTTGTTTTTTTGTTTTTTTGTTTTTGTAAGTATGCACCACAATTCATGTAAAAGAGGCTAAATTCTTTTCCCCTGCTATGGAAACCGTGGCTGCCGCCGTCATTGTATCTCAACCGTACATTTACTGTTAATCCGAACCGTTCAATTTACAGGACAAGCAGAGTAATAGTTATATTTCGTACCCTCCTGCCCGACTGTGTCTGCGTCGGACCCCTGTATATACAGAGATATTTGCCGATCTATTAACTTTAAAACAGCTTAAATTGCGCCGCAACACTTTTGATGTCCTTTTAGTGACACAGGTGGGGCAAACACATTATAAGACCTCCATGGGATGTGGGCTAATTTGCTGTCACGGGCATCAAGTAAAAACACATAAAAAGACTAGTGGTCACATGGGGTAAGGCAACTCTAGCTGTACACAACCCATTTGCTCAAACTTTAGTACCACAACAAAAAAAAAAACAATAATAATGAGAGAGAATAAGAGATCAAATCTCTTGTGGGCACAATATATTATCCCCTGTTTCTTGATTTGAGTTCCTGGCCATCCAGCCAGTCTTGAGGAGGGATTTGGCTCGGCAAAACCGTCGATTCGGAGGGAGAGGCGAGGATGCTGGAGATGCTCTTAAAGCAGTGCTATTGAAGTTGTTTCGAAACCGATGGACGACTTAGTTTAAAAACCAATTGGTCATTGCCAAGTGGCAGAGTGGACCCTTGATTACCACCAATCATCTGTTCAACAAATCAGTCATTTCGAAATTTGTCGTGGCACAAAACAAATCAACAAAAGCTGAAACAAGTATTATTCGGTGAGCTTAGGATCGTATGTTGGTAGTCAAACCCTCGAGATTAAGGGTTTGTTCTCTCCTAAGTCTCGTGTTCGAAACCTCCTAAGTATTGTCAACTCTTATGAAAGACATCACGCGACTGGTTTCTGATTTAGATTTGCATCTATCCTGGATTCCTGGAGCTGCTAATCAAGCTGCTCATTGGATCGCTGCTTCTTTTTTGATTCTGTTAACCCATTTTCGGTTCTCTCTTTACAGGGCTAGCCCAAGCACAAGGCCCAAGAAGCCTGGGCCTTGGGCATCCCAAAAATCCCAAATTTTAAGGGCACTCTAGTAATTTTATTACTTGAATTTAAATAGAACTCTTTTTAAGCCTAATAAAATAAAATAAAAATGCCCAATTTGAAGTAATGAGTTAGCCCAATTCACCATTCATATTATCAATTAAAAATGGCTTGGTGAAAGAGGTGGATTATACAAATTTGATTGATACTTTTACTTCTAGAAATGTAACATGAATAATATTCAAGTATATCATGCGTTTTTTAGATAATATGTATTTGCTTATTTGGAGACTTACTATTTTGTATTCTTATGTAATGATTAATAGAATTTTATATTGGTTTGCCTTTTTCGTATTGTGATTTTTGCTATAAAAATTGTTAAATATTAACTCTTTAAAGACACATTTTTTCTTTTATTAGGCATTGAGCATTAAAAACCCTTGGACCTGCTCTGTCTCTTTACCTGTAAGGCTTAAGGCCATTTTGTCTCAGAATTGTGCTGTTCCTTAATACAATTTGAGATTTGGCCATTCAAGGGGTTCAAATTCCATAATTCACCGCAAGGACCATATATATACAACACTGTCAACACCACCTGTCTTGGACTTGTTTTGGAAGAAATTATCGGAGCTCTTGAATAACCGTCCACATTTTGACATCAACACAAACTAATAAAATCTCAGTCATTTGGCGCCTACCCAACCAAGAATTTGGTTGTTTAAGATTCCAAAATTTTACGAATCCGTATCAAATCTGTGAGCAAAGTAATAAGTTGTTGATGTACGTTAATTCATATAGTACGAGAGACAAAATAACGGTAGCGCATAACATGTACAACAACGAAAGTACCGAATGATACAACGAAAGTCAAGTGCAACAGGAGCGGCACTCAAATGATACATAGCACGAACTAGGTGAGGCGGAGCACTTAAACCCTTATATCAAAATACAAGAGCCGGAAAAAATTGATACGTAACAACCACACGCTACGTGGTATCTATTTAAAACCTTCATGTAGTTTTCTCCGACAAAGAGTGCACTAAGTCTACTAGCTTGTACATCTCTCAGTGGATCTCACATGTATTCATTGTACATAGTCAAACTCCTGAGAAGCAATTTACAATGTGGAAATACGAAAATGATAAGGCCACTGACAGCTAGAGCACCGATTGGGAGCCGACGGGCACGCATGAGATCCGGAATTTGAATGAAAAAATAGAAGATTGGATCGATCATCTACACATATTGGATTGAGTTGATTTTTCACAGACCCCTTCAGTTTTTTTTTTTAAATTATTGAATGACTCGAATCATCTGTGCAGGACTCAGAATGGGTCCCGCGTGCCCGTCGATTCCCGGTTGATGGCCGTAGCAGCGTTGGTGAAAATATGCCACAAATCTGATGGCAAGACTAGGCAAAATTCTCTCTCGATCGACATGGCACATGGCCTGGCTGAAAATTTTTCTTGAGAAAGTGAAATTAATTTTGCACAGAGTACAAGTTTTTTCACTGGATAGGAAGGAGGACTTTCTCATTTCAATACATACACAAAAATGGGCAGAGCTTCTGTTCTCAGAAGAAGGGCACGTGATGCCTGAATAATGTCTCCAACCAAAATGGAAACCTTGCCTGTATGGCTATGCTGCTGCTCCTTTCTCTGATTGCACGCTCCTTTCTCTGATTATCAACTTGATTGCACATGTAGCAGGGGAGTACATACCTTTGATTGCCCCTCTCTCTCTCTCTCTCTCTCTCTCTCTATGTATACATACGTGCTGTAATCCCTTTATTACTCTAGTTCGGATCCGGTCTAAGCTCCGTCTTCAGATTTAGAGCCCGATTAGCACCCGATAATACAATTATGGGTGCGCTAGTTATCTAGTTTTAGTTCAATCTTTTTGTTAACTTAGTCGTTTTTAATTATTTTTGTGCGTAGGACTTGTCAATCCTGTTTTGCAGGAAAATTACTTAATAGTAAGGTGTTAAAGCTTAAAGCGTATCCAAGACGTGTCAAGACCCAAAGGTGACCCGACGGCTCTCAAGCTGGCAAGGCAGAGCAAGAGACCAAGGGCTGGATTTAAGCTCTTCGGTATCGGTACCATTTAATACTTGGTATCGGTACCGAACACCCTCCAAAGCGACAGCCCCTAACACCTTCGGTATTGATACCACTTATTTTTGCCTATCGGTACCAAGGTCTTATCTCAGTAACTTATGGCCTTCGTGATCGGTACCGAGAGCCTCTGAGAGTAATTTTGAAGCATCTCCTGAAGAATATGCTAGGCGCGTACTACTAGGGAGTAGATTTAGATTTGCTTACATAATTTTAGATCTAGATCTAGATTTGGGTTTTGTTCTTAAATGTTCTTCAATTTTCAGCTTTGAATTTTTATTTTCTGTCTTCATTAATTAGTTTTTGATATTGTTATCTTTATTAAAGTTGTAGTAAATCTTTCGATCTATCGTTTAATTCAATTTTCTTCTAGTGTTGTTAATTCAATTATGCTAAGTAGATTTTTACTTGCTCCTATCTCAATAAATATGTGTGGGTAGTTTTCCAAGGTTAGGTCATGGGGTGATTAGCACCTCATGACTCAAGAAACCATAAAGTTTAAACCTTTGGTTCGATCATCGATGTGGGGTTCGGGTTTATTTGTCAAATTGTTAAGGTGTTAATCTCCTTGATCATGTGTGGGTAGGAGCATCGCCTACTTACCACACATGATGCTTGGAGCTCTGACGCACGAGGCATTTGCTAAATAAATTCTAGAGCTAGCTTGGTAATCAAACCATTTTATTTTCCGATTTAAGAACCTTAATTGTGTATCTCGAACCGCGTAATTGGATGAGAAATGCAGTTTAACTTGAATCGTGAGTGTTAGTAATTCCTAGACCTAACCTGCCCTTTATCTTAGTTTATTTGCTTTTCAATTTAACCCCTTTTCATTTTCACTACACACGTAAAACCAAGTTGGCTGTCTAAAAGCAGAAAGCTCTTGCTTGCATCTACAAATCCAGCAAAGCCGTATTAATTATTCCCTTGGGTATGATCCCGAATTTCCAGATTACCATGCTTCAACTGACGTATTAAGTCCTACGCTTGGGGCGTTATTCCATTTATCGGAGCAAACGAAGCAAAGCCCTACAGGGCAAGGAACCCGGCCGGTGACGACGATCAGGAAGGTACTCCGATCGTTAAGTAAGTACTTGATTGAGAAGATAAAAGTCCAGAGCTCTTAGGTGAATAATAAAGACGTACTCATTAGAGAGTATGGAGCCGTACTTTATATAAGATCTCTTGGCTTAACCTCCAAGTTACCTTGTGCCGGACATGTGCCCTAACCACTTGGTGTGATATCATCGATGACGTACTGAACCCAAGTGGTTATGCTGACGCGGCCGAATGGCTTATCCACAACATGCGTGGATCCCATAACCGTGGTTCTGGTCAATCAATGTGATCAGGGGTGACCCATTGGTGCCGGTCTGACCTACACGGTTCGGCCCAAGCGCCTAGCTTAATGAAGCTGGTGGTCCGCCATTTTTGTGATGTCCATTTAAGGAGAGACAGACTTCGAACATTTTGCCTCAAAGTTTAACAAATTAAAATTGGAATATGGTCTTCTGGGGATCAACGTGTATGAGATTGTGACCAATTATTGCTTTGCTTATGGATTTGGCTCAGATTATTGGACCCAGAAATATGTTAATTCTGTGCTAGCCCTTTCTTCTTGGTTAGACATGTTATATTGGCTTAAGAACATGTTCATATTCACCGAGACAAATGAAAATGTGGATGTTCACCCCGCACGCAATGGCAATACTATCATCGGAAGGAGGAAGATTGAATCAAACGCAAAATAAACACTCGAGAAATTTCCATGGTACATGTCGACGAAAGTAGTGGTTGCAAATGGCATCAACCATAAAAGAAGGCGCCCAGATTGATCCGCAACGTATTTGATTTGCCCATATCCGATTTCCACTAGAATACACACATCACTACCCTTCAATTCCAAAAAACCCGCCGGTGACTACTCTAAACCTGAAGTCCAAATATTGCAGAAGCAGCTCATATAATTTCAGCACAATTGATCTTTATACTATCTCTACACCCCATTCATCATCTTGTCAACATGGACCGAATTGGCATCTTCGAGAATCTTGCCGTTCACTGGACTTCTCGGACTTCTCAGCCTCTGGAAAGAAAGGGCTGTTTAAAAACCAGAACAACAGAAAATATAAAGGAATTTTTTGCTACTTCCATTGTACCTGAGCTAAAGGATCTCCAGAGTTCCCATTTACAAGCTTGTGAATCTCTTCTTTTGTCCGGGTATCCTTACTGAGCGGCAGCAACAATGCCAAACCCCCAGGCCGGTCAGGCATTTCTGAATTGAAACAACTCAAACGTCAATATAGATGTTTAAAATCAAACGATTCAAACAAAAAAAAGAAAGACGTAGAAATGCTAACCTGGTAACTTATGATCAATGAAGAAAACCACCAAATTAACAGTATACCTACAAAAGAATTTTATTCGATGGACTTTATCAGATGAGATATGCATGTTGGTTCGTAGATGCAAACGGAAACTAAAATCACATGCTTTACCAAGCCACAACAACGTCAACTGTATAATGCTTCCGGGATGCTACTATCAACAAGCTCTGGACCACCACAATTAACCATGCGCACTGCTTGATGAACCTGCTTAAGAAAACTTCAGGACATCAGAGGAGAAAATTTTCATACAAATCCAGGAGGAAAATTAAAAAAAGCACTCTTAACTCTAGAAAAAAAAAAGGAAACACTCCTGTTTTAGTTTGGTTTTTTTCCAACAACGAAGTTGACAGTGCTAAAAAAGAAAGGGTGAGCAAACTTTCACCCCTTTTTTCACCTTTTTTTCTTGATAATTTTGCACTCGCACATTCAAAGTAAGCAGTGATCGAATGACCAACAATTCTAACCGTATGTCAAAACCAGATTTATCCAAGGGAATGATAGGCGAAACCAGGGATCTATATATCCAGCAGAAATGTATATCACAAGAACGCAAGGGAAGACGAAGATTAATTATAGCTGCCAAAAGTCAAATCCATGCAATCTCTATTTGTGAAGCTTTCCTTGGAACGGTGAATATGTGCGATAATTTGAGCAAGGAATAAGTTTTCAGCTAACTACCACAAAGAAGAAACAAGTTCCATTATACCTACACAACACAAATACTACTCTTTGTAGGGCATACTTCAAGGAAACAAGAGCGATATGTCCCATTATTAAAGCTTCCCCTCACCTGTGTGTTCCGTATTTCTGATACGTGCGCACAAAGACTAGAGAGAAGATCATGTGCGATGAAAATATCAAATCACCACAACCGTATATCACACCCCGAGGAACTGCACATAAAAATCCAAATGAGCGTACGTAAAAAGGGCATTTCTTGCCAAAGGAAATTGTAAGTCAATAGTAGCAACTCACAGTTGATTAATAGCACTTCAAGTACACTCTCTGGACGAGGGAGCGTGGCAAGCTTTGAACCCTGTACGTCCATCGTTTGATAGAAATGCAAGTATATTCAGTACAAGGCAAAGTTGCTCACTCTCAATATAAAACATGAAATTGGACAGTTATAATTCTTAATTACAGGTAAAAACAGTATCAGATCATGGCTAACAAAAAAACACGGTGTAAATCTAGTGGAATTAACCTCGCGACAATGATAGTTCGGGCCAGGGAGCTGAGTAGAGTAGAATGTTATGATCCGGAGAAACTGACAAGCCTGCAGTGAAAACAGTTGCAAAGACAAACTATCAAAGGGATGTTCGAGATTCATTATTAAGGTCAAAGGCAGAAGAAGTACCAAATACATGAGGAACAAAGAACAACAACTTACAACTAAAAAGGCCAGAACCCTGCACCAAACTAGCACAGTGTAGATTTTTTTGCTCTTGAAAATGAAAGGATGAAAGGACCACTGCACCGGAACACAAAACATATGAGGAAAACAATGATTATGAACCCTGAAAGCCTCAAACTTATAAGGAAGTAGCAGTAACATGATATGTCTAGTTGTCTACTCTTACGTTCATCTCGTTTGACCCTCAACTAGAAGGGGCAGTAAGGGACATAAAATCTAGGTTCGCGAGTGTGTAAGTGTGTGCAGGGTTACGGGGGTTGCAGAGGAGGATTCGGAACCGTACCAAGATAAAGGATAGAAAGATGAAGGAGAATACAGTCTCACTGATGTAAGCGTTGTCTTGCCCAAGTTCCTTTAGTCACAAAAGCCCCGTAAATGAGAAAAGGTGCCTCATAATAGTGGAAGCAATTCATGAAATAAAAAGGAACAACACAAATGAAAGAAAGGAGATACGAACCGGAAGAAGAAAGTACCCAACATCCTGAAGGGTTGGTCCAGGCCGATGGATGTAATGAACTCCTCGAGCAGCTAGTCCATGGATGTACTGAGGAGAAAAGAGAAGTTTATACCACATGTTAGACGAATACAACGTTTAAGCATTAGGAAACTAAAGAAATGGAAACACGAAAAGAGAAAAAAATAGTTATTACTATTACCTATCCCGAATTAATGATACACTAGCATAAATGATGAAAGTCTTTCGACCATCGCAAAAAACGATTATAGCATGTGTCACGCGTTCTTTCAGAAAATTTATCTTTCTCCTCTTGCTTCCACATTCGGAGAACAACGACGAGATAGTGTTCCTTTTACAAAATGTTTATTGAGAAATTAAAGTAGAATAGCAACTTTAAGCTTCAGCCAACCCAAAAAAGAAAGAAAGAAGAGGAATGAAAAAAACTGACAAAATAGTTCACTCTAGAATCCAGATGGGTTTAATTAAAGAAATGGCTGGAATCTAAACACCAATAATTAAAATGCGGAGGCCAAAAGCGTTACACAAGTTGTTCAAGTACACCACAACGAATTCAGCATTCCACAACACACACCATATTTTAACAATCAAATCTGAAATTCAAATCAACCCGGAAACAATTATCCGAAAAGAACACAAAGTAATGCCCAGTTTTGAACACAAATACGCAAATACGGGTCTCGACCCATAGAAAAGCAAACATTTTCAACAATAAGGATGTGTTTGCTTCATCGGCCTGAAATTGGAAAGAATGGTCATATTCCCTGGAACGGTCATTACGACATTTGATTCGCTAGAATACTCGAATGCAGATTAAGAATGGAATCATCCACCAATTTAGGTGCGTGACCTTTTCATGAGTTGGCTGGCTTCATTCATTCTAGCGAACCAAACACTACCTAAACATGCAGAAAAGAACATGAATTAAACATGGCATGTGCATTGATTTAATCTCAAAGGCAAATGTAAACCTGAAAGATTAGCCCCGCGAGAAGATACTTCCAGTTCTCGGCAAGAAGGTTGATTTCTGTTGTGGTTTCTGCGTAAATCCTCTTCCATAGCTTCTCATAACGACGACGACAACAACAACAACCACCCAAATCAATACAAGAAGCAGAAAACAGAATCGAAAGAAAAGCAATTCGAAGCATGCTTGGGAGACCCTTTTTTCCATTCTGCATTCAGTTTCGAATATTGGGTGTCTGGCCGCACCTTTTAGAATCAATTCTACCAAGGCAAATTATCGAAAAAAAACCCGGAAAATAGAGAATCCACGAATCACCAAACGAAGCATTCTGAATTCTCGTTTATACTTTTACATACACGATACTTGTACAAAGTGTATTCTGCATACACCGTCGAAAAGCTCTTAATTGTGGTTGTAATTCAAAAATCTATAATTTACTACTCAAAAACTAGAATCTATTTAAAATAAAAGGAATCCCAAACATGCCATTCCCCCCCCCCCCCCCCCCAAAAAAAAAAAAAAAAGGAACTTTTTCTACGCAAGCATAAGACGAACCTTTGAAGCCTCGCGACCAATGTAAAGCGACATATTCTTCTTGTATTAATTACTACCAATGCGTCCATATTACATCAAAGAACCACCATCATTCATCGAAACTCTCTCAAAATCTCTCTCGTTAATGCACAATGGTCCTCTGTAATGGCAAGTGAAGAAAAAAAAATCCGAACTTTTTGACAAGTACGATCCACCGGTGGGGACCCAATCGCCAAAACCAAGAAAAATCCTCGAAACCCAGAAAAGAGAAAATCTTGAGATTAGTTTTCGAATTGTAGACCGCCAAAATCGCCTCGTAATTGGGTGCCCAATTAATCTTCGAGACTTTATTGGTTTCCAACAATGATTACAACTATGAGGATTCTATCCCTCTCTCTCTCTCTCTCTCTCTCTCTCTTGTCTCTTGGAAGACGGAGGGAGAAGGGAGAAAAGAAAGAAATATGGGGGCTCCGCGATCCTTTGCGAGAAACGGAGGAGAGAGGGAGTTTGGAAATTATGAGAGAGAAGAAGTGTATCGAAATTCCTCTGTTTTTCTTATATATAGGCGCGAGGAATTCGGACCGGACTCTCCCATCCAGTCTGTTATCTTCCCGTTTGGCTGTGTGGGCTAGAGTAATGATTGAAACCGTTCGTATTTGTAAACTTGACAGACATGTAAAATTGCCGTTTTAATTACATTACTAATTTTTAAAAACGAAAATGATATAGGTACCGACGGTTTTCATAGGAAATCGTACCGACGGCTGTGCTGAATTGTCTCCGGCTCCCGTACGGCCGATCCGAGCCGTTCAAAAATTTAAAAAAAAAACGAGAGGCCCAACATGGAAATCAATGACATCTGATGTGTGTAGGGTGCTTGATCCAATCACCCTACACACATCGATGCTAAGAGTGTTTAATTAACTTTTTTTTGGGTAACAACCGATTTCATTAACTTGCTCAAATAGAAACGAATTTTGTGAGACCTTAAACAATGAGTCAATGACCAATCAACTCTATTTCTGAGCTTTTCAATTGGAAAATGATATTGACACTCCAAAAATTGATGCAAGCACTCCAGAATCAATGTAATTCCAAAGTCATTTTCTTTTGTTTTTTGAGTGCCTGCATCAATTTTTGGAGTGTCAATATCATTTCCTAATTTATTCAATTTGATCATTCCACACATAATTGTTTTTTAGCCATTAAAACAATGTACGATAACAACAAATAAATCGCTCGTGGAAGGCTAATCTCTAAAAATTTCCATGATAATCAAGATCCGGTTGCGTGACCATAAATAGCACGACCTCGTGAACACGTCTAATGGTTAGTACTGTATGTGTGACATGTTAAATTTTGGCTCAAAGGGTTTGGTTCGAAATAAAAGATGGGATTATATATACTAGATGATTAGTTGTACTGTGATTAATGATGCGGATAAAGAGGACTTGTGAATCCCAAATAAAAAGATAAAAAGATAGAATTGCATGTCTTACATAATTAGTTGTACTTTGTTTGATTTGGTGATATAAATAATGGGACAGGAGATGGATCGAGAATCATTTTTGACTATTGAATGAAGACGAAAATAAGACCAATGGTATTGGATAGTATAGGGTAAGTAGCCCAATAATCTCTATTCAATCTCACCTTTACGTGGGACTAGCTATCTAATCTTGAGAAATATGTGGCCTCACATATTCCCTTGTACCATGGGTGGGGATTAGCAAATCAGGGGAAAAGATGTGTAATTTTTGGTTTAACAAATTAAACAAACTTCATAAATAGATTCTTATATTTCTTTATACGGAAATTTAAAAAAAAATTAAATTGGTGTGAAACCCTTTTTAGAAATCAATACAAAATAATTTTTTTTTGGTTAAAAACTATACTTCTTTTTGTAGAGGGCTAACTTTTTTTTGGACAAAGAGAGTATGTTTTTGCAAAAATTAATTAGATTAAACATCGGTAGCTAGATCAACAGTTTACATTTGCCAGTCCGAATGGATTGCAAATGTCATCTTTAAATTTTCATGGTCTATATTGTTTTCCACAAATAATGCAATTTATTGATATAGAGGTCTATGTCCGATCGAACCTTTTCTTTTCTTTTTTTTGTGTTTGTAAAACATTTACGATACGAACGGTTTAAGATAGCCATTTTGACTCGGCAGCTACAATTTGCGGGCCGCCTTGTCTAATGAAATTAAGCTCTAGCTTGAATTTTTTTTCCATTTTTCAAATATTTAAAAACATGGTGATCTGTAGAATAAAAAAGTCCGGTCACACTACGCCACTTGTGGTGCATGCATGCCTGCATGAGCATGAGTGAAATCATAAAATCCTCTTTCGGAATCTTGTGCTACTGAAGTTCATGAGAGTGAGAATTGAGAGCGATAACGTATACCACGTATTAAAAGCAAAAGTACTAATGAATTCTATCGTTGGATTACGTAACCTAGGTCACATATAACAATCCTTTCATAGTGATTCTTTTATTATGGTTGGTTTGTATTAGCTCTTGTGATCCCATGTTTAGGAAGTGCATGCACCCGATATTCCAATTGAGAGTTCACGAGAAGAGCATGAGGTTTATCGGTATCTGGATGGATTGTTATTTTTTAACACACAATGAGACTTGATATTTAGACGTGTTGTGCAAAACATTGTGCGTGTTGTTGTGTTCGTAACCTTCCACTTCTCCACCTCTTAAAATTAGGTTAATTAGATAAAGTTTTTTTTTTTTTTACGTGTAACTCCAAACCCAAAAAAATAAAGGAAAAAAATTAAAATTTGAAAATCTATCTGTGGAGCAATAACAAGGCTCAAGACAGCTCATAGGGAGAGTAACAAATAGAGGGTCCAATTGGACATTATTTGCTCATAAAAGCTGCTTTAAATGATGGGATATTTGGCTAATGCATGTAAACAGTTCTGTTATATATTTTGCATTTATTCTCTCCGTCCCCATTTTTTAGTCCCTCGTTCCATTCTAACTGGATTTTAAATTAGTTATATTTGTCCAAAATTGGGACGGAGGGAGTATTTTCTGTACTTCTGGTGTCCAATTTGATTAAAATAAAATCATAACAATAAATGTACGTATGTCCAATGAATCTGATTTGATCAGTTGTCACACTTTTAATTTGCATTCCTGTAATTTTGTTTTTATTACGTGGTTTTGAGCTTTTGGAGTAATATATAAATGCGTTGGTTATAGTAATAAAGATCCATTTTTAATCACATTCATAATTCACTAACTTTATAGGAAAACATGACAGCTAGTGACAGCACAAGAAAATTAAAAGAAGCTAATGTTGTACTTAATTCGGCTCTTTCAATTTCCATTTCAAAACGACCTCGATTTCATATTTCATGAATGTGAGATTCTTAAAAAATTACGGCGTGTGACAAATTATCACCGATTGATTTTGAATTCTAGTGGGGTAACTTATTACGAGGTGAAAATAAAGATATGGATTTGAAATACGTGTTTTTTCTAATGATGATTTCTTTATCTATTTTTATGCTATGCAACCGGCTCAAATGGACCATCTAACTCGAGGGATTAATCTCAATGTCCACTAACTTCACCGATCTCGTTATTACCAACTAACGAGACTAGTCTTGTTATTCATTCTGCATAGGAGTATTTCAATTCTAACTATTTCCACCACCAAATCATTGATTTGTGGAAATACTACCAATTTGTAGGTCAAATTTCATTCAAAGATTTGGCGAAACAGGCAAAACTTTTAGTACGATGGCGAGACTTGCAAAATAGAAGTACTAGCACTTCGGAAACTACATTTTGATGCTTTGTGAATATAACTGACCAACAAAGGGCTGACTTGGCGGTCAAGACCTGAGTTTAGGGGTAAGGTCTCTCCTAAGAATTTCAGGTTTAAAATTTCTCAAGTGGTATCGATTCTTTTGGAGTTTCGATTAGGCTCATGTAAGTAGGCATTGGCATTGGTCTCTTTAGGATTAGTCAAAATGTGCATAAGCAGATCCAAAGTGCCGAGTTATCAAAGAAGAATTGACCCAACACCAGTCAGCACAACAGGGCTGAAAATGAGTTTTTTGGCATTGGCGTGCTTTTTTGACAGATAAATTGGCCAAATTCCGAATTGGTGTAGTCCAAGGGAAAGTTGTCTCCCACCAAATTTTTCAAAAGCCAACATTGACCCGACCGGTCAAGCCGCCTCCTTTTCTTCGTTTTATTTATTTATTTATTAGGAGTATTTTTGGTTGTTTTATTTCAATTTTTACTACTAAATCGGGTATAGTTTTTACAATATATTTGTTATGAGAATATAGAGAAAGTAAATATTGTAATAAATTGAATAATCATGAGAGTGCTAACTATGGAAAGCCGATCATAATCAAACCGTGATGGGCTCCTAGTTATAATTAATCGATAATCTTCTACAATCTTCTTCATTATTCTAACAGTATTCTTCGGCTCAACGAGAGAATTGAAAAATTAAAACAATTTATATAAAACGACAAAATTATATTTTCTTAGTATCCTTTTTTATTTGAGTTATTTTTTAAAAAAAATTGAGCTTTATTTTCGTACTCAAATAGTTGGCCTTTTCAACCAAAACTTTCCTCCCCGTGGCATTTATTTCTTGACCTAGTCTTAAATATCTTCTTCTTTTTTTCCAATACAAGTGTGACATTTCGGTCCACATGATATCGATTATTGGGTCAAGTTCTTGAATATCTGGTTCAGAAAGTCTACAGCTACCGCATGCCGTGTGGGGCCCACTCCGGACCTCGCACAGATGATCCGAACCGTTCAATAATTTAAAAAAAAAACCGAGTGGGCATCGCGTAACATCAGCTCGATCCGATATGTGTAGATGCTCGGATCGATCATCTCATCTTTGGAAAATTGGAAAAAATGGAAAGATTAATTTTCAGGTGTATAGAAAGATGAAAAGGTTGATCCGAGCACCTACAAATGGAAAGTCTACACACTAGGGTTTTTTTTCTAAAATTATTGAACGGCTCGGATCATTCGTGCGAGGCCCGGAGTGGGCCTCACACGACGTGCACTGGCCGGCCACCGCATTTTGGTGCGGTGGCTGTAGCACTGCTCTATCTGGTTTGTTTTTTTTTCCCTTCAAATTACTTTAAGAAAAAGGCTTGACTGTAGCCTGTAGGTCCAGTTTTGGAGTAATACTTTTGTCATATCTGTGTGGTGTAAAGGTTAGGCATAGCTGAGAAATTTATGGGTGTCCTCGTAGGTGATCCAAACTTAATGTGTTTTGAATTATCCGGATTTTAGACATACAAAAGGAGAAGAGAGAGTAGTTGGATGAGGAGAAAAAGAGAATAAATCTAAAGGTCTGGATCGCTGACAGATATCGCCACGTGGTATCCGCCTGCCACCCAAAAACTTCTCGTTTCGACTTCGAAGCTATTTTATAGGCTAATGGGGCCACATCACTTGTAGGTTTTAAGTTTTTCTGTTGTACATGGACCAGATCCACTCACTCAACCCGACCCATATCCGGCCCAACTCATACCTAAGGAGCCTATTAAGGGAAAATGACGGCCAAGGATGTGTTTTGATAATTAATATCCGCCAATAACATTTTCAGCATTAACAAATGTTCTTAACTTGTCATTGGCATATATTAATTATCAAAACACGTCCTGGGCCGTCATTTTCCCTTAAATAGTTGGGAAAATGACGGCCAATGACGTGTTTTGATAATTAATATCCGCCAATGGCATTTTCAGTATTAACAAATGTTTTTAGCTTGTCCTTAGCGGGTATTAATTATCAAAACATGTCCTGAGCCGTCATTTTCCCAACTATTTAATTGCATCATAGTGTAATTTTATGGGCACTGAACCCATGGGCCGGTGGGTCAACTGATCCAACATCAAAACCAATATTTTCACCTATAATTACTACTATCGGTTTTTAATTTTCCCCATCCCCTTTTCAAAAAGTAGACAACCAAATAGCAATTTGTGGAATCTCAGCCATCCAAAAAATCAAAAACGTTCAATCGTTCAACTTTCTTGAAAATATCCTTTCAAAAAGAATTTTTTTTATCGAATCATTAATTACCGAAACGTATTAATTACCGAAACGTATGACCGAAAAACGACTGCAGAGACTTCTCCGCAGACGGCCCCTAAATTTTTCCGTAACAACACACTTTTCTAACAAAATTGATGGAAGTGGGCCGGACCTGAAAATCCATTTTTTCTGGTGACCAAACAAACAGGCCTGCAAACTAATGAAAAGGCTAGTGACAGGCTGAAAGCCACTTCGCTCTTCGTTTGAGACTTGGCAAAGACTTCTCTCTCTCTCTCTCTCTCTCTCTCTCTCTCTACAGTTTTTTTTTTTGATCCGCTCTCTCTCTACAGTTGATGTTTAACAATTCGCTGCCTTCAGCTATGGAGGTTTCAAGTCTCCATGCGCCGTCACTGAAGCCTCAGCTTAATCGACTTTTTCTTCCTCGAACGGTGAGTTTTCATTCCTACACAGTCAAGTTACGACCCGAATTCTAACACGTAGGCATTACCTGCTTTGGTACCCTTAGGTGCGAAAATTTCTGATTAAGATTTCAGTATAGGTGTAATTGATACCTTGGTTGAAGTATATTTGTGTGTGATTATGTGAGGTTGCTCAAGCAAATTCCTTTAAGGAATAACGTTTGGTTTACCTATGAATCTATAATCTCCAATTATAGATTGGGCTTTCCATAGTAGGAGGGCGTAGCGGTCGCTGCAAAACTTTAGGCATGAGCCTGGGCAGAGCGGCCGTTGGTGCGGATCTTGGTGGTAGTAGCAAATATTCAAATGAGAATTCTGAAGGCCGAAGAGGGGAAAGGTTCCATGTGAGCGGCACTTGCACATGGGTTAGTCCGTCGACCCTAAGAGTACAGTCAAGTTACGACCCAAATTCTAACACGTAGGCATTACCTGCTTTGGTACCCTTAGGTGCGAAAATTTCTGATTAAGATTTCAGTATAGGTGTAATTGATACCTTGGTTGAAGTATATATGTGTGTGACTATGTGAGGCTGCTCAAGCAAATTCCTTTTAAGGAATAACGTTTGATTTACCTATGAATCTATAATCTCCAATTATAGATTGGGCTTTCCATAGTAGGAGGGCGTAGCGGTCGCTGCAAAACTTTAGGCATGAGCCTGCACGTTCAGCGCGAATTTCGAAAGGGAATCAGTTTTTTTTTTTTATTAAGTAATTTAATTAATTGATAAGGCATCAAGGATTCCACACATGTCCAAAAAAAAAAAGAGGAACTTTCCGTACAAAAAAAAAAAACATGAAATGTAAGTTCTTGTGATTCAGCTTTTTAGCGCGTGTTTGTGTTGAGATTGAATATGAAATTTTCTATCTCTAAAAAAAAAATCTGGTAATGAGCAGCGTCGGAGGGCGATCACATTGTTACTCACTTTCCTATTGGTTTGATGGGTTTTATTGAGAAGTCATCAAATCAGGCTTAACCTAATATACAGGTTCACATATTTTTGAACTTACTAAAATGCATCACATTTATATCAGATAAAAAGAATGTATAACTTCAATAAGTTTTCCAGTGGTTTGTAACTCCTTGGTTGATTTTTCATTTTATACATAAGTTCTCTTCTTGTTGAAATGCTTTATAAGTACTTGCGTAGTTGATTATCTCTCTTTGTGTTTCTCTTTTTATGGTTTTGTTTTGTTGTTGAAATCACCATCAACCATTGCAGAACTCATTTCTGTGTAGAGTCTTACAATTTTAAGCCTTCATTCATCCAGGGAAGTATTTCTAATATCAGGGATTCTAGTAGCTTTCCATGTCCATGCATCAAGCGTTCTTCGATGCTTCATCGCCTCTCATCACTATCTACAAACCAACAAAATTTAGTTTTAGCTCGTAGTATTGGACGAGGAGATGGCATGGGGGTCTTGCTTAATCACAACCCCGATTCGAGAACTGCAGCACTTGGTAAGTTGTCTTTGCCTTGCAATTCTAGTGCTTATCACGTGAGGGCCTGTGAGTAAATCACATGATATTTGGTTATACATTACATACAAGATACAATATCTCACTGACGTGTGGAGGGCGAACATGTAACAGTTTCTAAGTGACATCTATGTGACCGGTGATAGAGAACTAGTATACATGTTTGTTGAAATTCAAATTCTTTTGTTCTATCACATAAATGTCTGAACAGGAGCCTGCTGAGAAGTAGTGCTCATCTATTAACCTCCCTGCAATAGAAAGTGCTAAATCTCGTCTTTTCAAGAAAGTTCCTGCAGAATCGCTCACACTTTGCAGATGCCCATTAATTTGTTTCCCCTGATTCAAGATGAACTTTCGAATTGTTTTGACATGGAAACTTGATACATAGACTGATAGAAAATTTATGGCTGCTGAGAGAAGCGGATTTAAGGTCTCGATGAAGGAGAAAAAAATGGAAAGCGCAATGCTAGAACATGTCTAACTCTATTCTTTTACTTTAGTTAGTTAATAGAATCGACCAATAGTTGTAAAAACTACTCCCGCGGTCCCGTTTTGTTTGATGAAGCAACTTATTTGGCATGTCCATCTAATTAATTTGGAGAAGTCTGCTTTCTATGAGAATACATGGTTAAAATGCTCAAGACTTTGCCATGTTCAATGCTCTTCTTGGCATTGAACATTGACCAACTTGTTTGGCATGTTCTATGCTCTTCTTTCAAAATCTAGGTACTCCTTATGTGACTTTTACTTAAACACATGGTAAGTAACCAATAGAGGTGATTACACCCTTGGATGTTGTAGACTGAGTCTCTTTCATGTTAAGTACTCCAACTATTGGTCTATTTGGCTTTTGTCATTATATACTTATTGTCTCCAGCGAACACATGGAAAACAATTAAGGCTGACACATTAGATGGGGCTTAAATGAGGATCGTCAGGTAGCTCCCACGACACAAGTTTTTGAAGTTATCTTTTTGAGAACCTTGTTTTGTCCAAAATGCTTTTGATGTCAACTTTTAGTATGGCACCTTGCGGAAACACTCTTTTCAGATTTTCTTATACCAAACTGCAAATCACCGTGATCAAAAATTGCTTATCACAAATATTTGGTTTGCGGTTCTTTGTGTTGCTCATTGTTAGCTTCCAAAGTAGCATGCACATTACTCTGAATCTACTCTGAATCTGATAAATGTTAATTCACATAGTATGTTCTTCCATCTTCACTACACACGTATCACGGAAGGGGGACAAGAACCAAAATGTGTGGCTTATGACCGGAAGCAACATTTATTTACTCTATGGTATGGTTGACTAAAATGTTGCAAGCAAATTCATTAAAATTTACGTGGAAAGACCATGTCCCATATCTTCACAGCCACAGTGTAGACACCCCAATTTGGACTTATTAATCATCCTTAATTTGTGGCCTTGAGGTCCCCTGATGATAAATTTGGATTAAAACAAGCCTTGGTTAATTTGGACCTTGCTTCTTCAACCTTCAAAAAATCAAAACAATTTGCTGAAAATAAGTCCTGAGCGCTCAAGACCACTCCCGAGCGCCCTGGACCCTTTTTCAAAAACCCAGATCAAGCTCACTCTCGAGCGCTCAGGAGTGGCTGTCCCAAGCGCTCAGGACCACTCCTGAGCACTTAGGACCACTATGCTGCCCAATGGATGCTTGAGCATTCAGCTTTTCAGAAATGCATCATTATATTCGTTCAAACCTGAGGTTTCTGAGCTGAACACTCCATCAGAAGAGTGCTGAAGACTAATGATGATATTTTTCCCCCTAAAATATTTTCCATTTTATTTTTGATTTTATTTTCAAATAAATAAATCTTATTTTCTACTCCCCCTATATAAACAGCACAATGCTGCATTAGAGGGACACGAAATATTCTCCCTCTCTAACCCTTTGTTTTCAAAAGTAAAAAACCAACACTTCACTCTTGTCTTCAAAAGTCATCCTCACTCAAACATTTCCAAGAAAATCCAAAAAAAATACCAAATACATCAAGAAAAATTCAGGAAGTTGAGGATTACATCTGGTTCTGACTTTTTGCATTTTCCCATCCTTTTCCATCCATTAAAACCATCCAAGAAGCAAGGTTCTAGTTCAAACCAAGAAGGTAGAAATTCTTCTACTTTTCAATCAAAGGGCTATTATCCTTCTGAGGGAGGTCACCCGGCCCACTCCAATTCCTCATACTGGATGCGTGGTTGAGTGGCCTTAGTGTAAAAACAAGGGCAAAAGAGTCATAAAACAGATTTTCAACCTGCTCAGGAACACTCCCGAGCGCTCAGGACCTCTCCCGAGCGCTTAGGACTGGTTTCACCCCTATTTCTCACATTTCTGGTGAATATACAACAAGGAAAATGAAATTTTTTCACAATTACAATGGCTTCACTTTGATATGTTGACATAAACAATTTATTTTCTGAAGATGGAGGCACACTTCTCCAACTTTTTGTTCAAGGACATATTTTCAACCATTTTCAGGGTATCTCATCTTCAGAAAACAGAATGAAAACATGTCAAGATGTGTTAGCTTTCTGTCTAAAATAAGACCTAAATAAGACCTGTGGTGCAGCACACTCCTGAGCGCTCAGGACTGATTCCGAGCGCTCAAGAATGATGTCATTGCAGCAAATCTCATTTCCTCTTGTATATTGCCTTTTCAATGCTCTTTAAGCACTGGGTGTGCACTGGTCCCTTCCAGAGCCCAGTTGGGTTTGTTTTCAATTGCAAGGAAGCAATGTTTGGATGGTTAGGACCAGTTCTTAGTTGTTTAAAACCTTTGTTGAGCATTAGTGTGTATTGACAACTCTGTGTTCCTGTTTCAAGTACCATATTGCATTTGTTCTAACCAAGGTTTGCAGGGTGATTCAACAGAGCTCCTGAGCGCTCAGGAGTGCAGTCCCGAGCGCTCGGGAGTGGTTCTAGTGGCAGTAGTTGAGTTCCTGTCATTTTTTGCTTTGTATCATTTCATTATCATATATTGTACATTGGCACATGCATGCACCATTTATTTGATATACCTGTGGATACCTGCTAGCTGCTTTTATGAAACAAAATATTTTTTATAAAAATCCCACAAATGTCGAGTAGAGACCGATTTCGTATCGGGCGAGAGGAGTGCCGTAAAACCCTTTCCCTCTCGTAACGTGGCTTTCGAACCCGAAACGATCTCTGGTTTTCAAATTCAAAAATCATTCTCAACCAAAATGGTTTCGCTGGTGGCAAATCTCAAATCCGGGTGGCGACTCTTCCATTTTTCAAAAGCATCTCTTTTTCAAAAACTCTTCTTCTTTTTCGGGCGGGTAGCCCACACACAGGTACAGAAACACCATGATGCCATGTGGCAGATTACCAAGACTTGGTTAACCACCCTTTTTTCCCCATCTATTGTTGTTGTGCTGTGCTTAGTAATGCTAGTACTTGGTTGCATTCTGTCATAGTAGAAGGATCAAATTGCCCTTGGAATTTGGCATCATAATTCGGCATGTTGCTGATGGGATTCCCACATCCCTATTGAAAAGTTCGGACACGGTCATGTTTCACGCGTGCGTGGATGAGGATTAGATTTAACCATTTCAGGAAGGAAAAAACCGGTGCAATAACAAAAATATATTTCATGCCTTTTCGATGCTAAGATGAACCCATGCCAAAGTGGGAAATGAAAGCAGAATGTATAACCTAGTATTCTGCAAATACCCCTCAGCATATTAGCACGCACTAGCAGGTAATTAGTTTCTGGTTTTTGTGAAATAAGGTTATGTGATGGATTGAAGTTTTGAAATCAATCACAGTCTGTCACCGTGTTGCCTATTCTATTAGGTCATATGCAACAGTATCTTCATAATAAGGTCTTTTACAATATCTGGGGAAAACATGATAGATTGAAATAAAGCAAGAATAGTTTGGATCTATTAAACAAACGAAATACTAGTTAAGTAAACAATACATTGTGTATAAACCACTATTGCAACACCATACGGCATTGTTTGTCTTCAATGTAAAATATATCAAGAAATCGAGTAATGGAGGCAAAGCAATAGATCTTCATCGGCATTTGGTTTTTGGAACCTGCCTCTTGCCATCATGCTATGTATAACCTACAGCCTTAGTAGCTTGTCATATTGCAATAAAATGAAACAACGTAAGAGTCGTATAGAGCTATACATGCTTGATATGGTCTACTTATCCAACATTACTTGTAGTCAGTAGTCACCTATAAATTATGCTTGTCTTGCCACATGCCACCGTATTTGATCGGCCTTCTTTAGCCCAATTTGGGTCGGCCAACTATTTGAACATTGGGATGTATTGGCATGTTGAATCTCATTGGGATGTATTGGCATGTTGAATCTCTCTCTCTCTCTCTCTCTCTCTCTCTCTCTCTCTGATATAAGATGGTCTAACTTTGCATCTTCACAGTGCAGCCCCATTCGGAAAAGCTTCTCGTTCGCATTCACATAGACTATGTGTTGCTAAAAGCGAGGGCTCAGGGGGAGCTTTAAGCAGTGAAAGCATCACACTAGATGAGGAGACATTAAAGCGGGACCTGCAAATCGCCATTCAGGAGGAAAACTACGCACGAGCTGCCAAACTCAGGGATACCCTCCGATTTCTCCAGGAGGATGGCAAAGCCGCGGTACTATCAGCAAACACTCGATTCTACAACTCGTTCCGGAAAGGTGACCTGGCATCCATGCAAGCCCTTTGGGCTAAAGGTGAAAATGTTTGTGTTGTGCACCCAGGTGTGGGTGCCATATCTGGTTATGACCTTGTAATGGGGAGCTGGGAACTTGTTTGGGCTGATTATGAGTTTCCACTAGAGATTGAGGTTAAAGATGTTCAAGTTCACGTGAGAGGCGATTTTGGGTATGTTACTTGCTCTGAAATGGTTACAACAAAGGGAAGCAGCTGGGGGAGACAGATCGCAACGAATGTGTTTGAGAAGATCGACGGTCAATGGTTTATCTGTGTTCACCACGCATCACATGTTGACTTTTGAAGCAGAGAGATTTGTTGGACATCTGCCTTCTGAAATTTTCATATATCCTCCTACTTTCAGCCAGTGGAATGATTTATACAAACATTTGCGTAATGACTCTGAGTTGGCAGTAGTGTATTCAGATTGTGTTAGTGTAAACTTGTTTGCAACTCATGATGCCATGGTTCACTAAGTTTCTTCTGTTCCCAGGAAATAACTGCCTCGTTGCTTTCTAATACAAAACAGAACCATTACAAAAACTGAAGTGGTAAAGTATTTCTTCATCCACAGTAGACTCTAATTCAATATCATCCCACAAATTTGATGCGAATTATGACAAACCGATGATTTGTTGATAATGCAAGACACCTCTTCGAGGTTTATATTTATACTTCCTTTCGTGTATTCAGAACAGCCACTGAAACAGATCCCTTGAACGGTACTAAGCTCTTCCAACAGGAGATAGAGGGGGAGGAGGAACATATTTGGTGGGAGTCTTCTTTCTATCACATCCAGTAGCATTGGATTCATGAAGAAGTTCTGCTTCAGAAGGGTGGTTAGCTTCTGAGAAATCAAATGACTTCTGATTACTTATGACTGCAACACAAACTGAGAATGCTTGTAGCAAAGAAATTGATGGGCTGAATTGAACCGAGTAAATCCCCTTCTCGAATGGTTCCAGGCTGAAGATTGGCCTATTGTCACTACCTCCTCCTCCCTGTGCAGGAAGCAAATTATTAACTGAACAAATGTATACACAAAAGTAGGTGTTTGAGAGAGACGTTTACGATTTTAGATTTTTGAATAATTAGAAGCTAAAAAGTGTAAGGAACTTGGAAGAGATTTGGAAAATAAAACACATGCAACAGAACAAGTTTTGATGCTTTAATCCGATAAATAGATTTTGAATGTGAATTTGACCAAGATCTCTTTCCCCATTGTGAAATAACACAAATATTTGGCGGGGTGGTGGTGCGTGGTGGTTGTTGGTCGGCGGTGCATGCGGGTGGCAGTTTCATGAGAATCTTAGGGATAAGGAATTTTTTTCGCTCAGTAATTGAAATGAGTATCTGAAAATTCCTTCTTATCGGAAAAGAATTGGATTCCCTGTGCCAAACAGCTCGGAGGAGAATCCAGAATGCATAATCCATACAAATAAATCACATACACTAACAGAAAGAACCAATTTGACAAAGTTGTACCTGATTGAAAAGATCAAATTGATCTGGGCTTGAGCAAGATATGGATGGTTCCATCAGATTGCAGCTCCGGTCCTCATCGGTAAGAATTCGCAATTTGCAACCAACATCCCAGCCGCCACAATCACACGATCCACCAGATTTCCATCTTTCTATCAATGGTGAAGGAGCCCCATTGTTTGGCAAGCCATGAACACCACCAGGAAGAATGACTGTTGTGTTACCGAATCCCTTCCCTATCAACTCTTTTCCCTTCTTTCCCTCATCTCCATTGGTATCAGAATTCCCCATTGGGATCCTCACAATTACGGCAGCAACCTCCCTGTTTACTGCTAACTGTACTGATTCGTGGTCTCGTTGTCTATCATCAACACTATACAGTACAGACTCTTTCACTGTAAATTGGTCATTGGGATTCTGTACTGTCAAATCCAGATAATTAGAGCCAGAAAACTTCATCTGACCTACGACATTGTAGCCAAACCCATGATTTTTTCCTTTATGCCCTTGAGAAATCCAGCTGCCACTCTTCTTCTTAATTTCACAGACGGTGTAAAATGTGAAAATCCAGCTAGAATCATCCTTTCCAGATGCAGTTGCGTTTTTAACAGCAACAAGAATGTCATTGTTGTTATTGGCAACAAGTTTGAACAAAGGGAGTCCATTCTTGATTGTGAGTTGAAGAAAAGCTTGGATTGTTGATGTTGTATCATTTCCTGTCAATGGATGATTGATATCAGCAGAATGGCATGAATTTGTTGGCCTGCCCTTTAATAAAGGATCTAGCAACCTTCTTAGAGGGCTGGACCTTGATCTCCCATGAAAATTCGTCTTGTGTTTGTTTGCATTGTCCAAGGAATCAGACACTTCGGATCCCACTGGACCGGACTTGACTGTAACATATGTGGAACTCAACTGTGGAACTGTTGAAGCTTCTTTAAAACTGAAACTTCGGCTCATCCTACCGATGCCAAAGTCTAAGAGGGGATCTGGTGACGGATGCCTTCCTCTCACAGCTTCAGTAGCTTCTTGATCCACTTGCTTGTAACCCCTGATTGCATTTGAATATGATGGTGTGTTTAGTGTTTCAATTGGACATGTGACCATGTGAGAATCATCACAAGAAAGCTCCATGCTCTGAGAGCTAGATAATCTGTGCCGCCTCAAGTCAGACTCACCTTTGGTCTCTACTCCAACATAAATTGGGCAAGCATCCACAGAAACAGACTTGATGTTAGCAAATGTGGAACTCAACTGTGGAATGTTTGAGCTGTCCTTAAAAGTCAAACTTCTGCTGATTCTAGCAAGGCTAAAGCTATGCCGACGATTTGGTGAGGAATGCCTTCCCTTTACAGCAGCAGGTTCAGTAGTTTCATGATCCAATCTCTTGGAACCATCACTTCCATTTGCACCTGAAGGCTTCACTCTTGATGCATTCTCATCCATGTATTGACCATTGGATAATATGGCTGGTGTTTCACCAATGCTTCTCTTGACTCCAATAGGCAGTGGGCATGAGTGTGGAATCCCAGAATACATTTCTCCTGAGTGAACTTCTTCAGAAGAAAACCAATCTGAAAAACCCTCCTGGTTTGCTTCACCCGGTTTCGCATCAGATAGTATCCCGGGTTCAGAACTTTGAACACTCTCGAAGCAACTTTCTCTGGGAGAGTGTTTTGGTAAAAGGAGAACAGTGCTTCTGTGCTCTCCAGGGCAGTGCTTTTGACCAAAATAATATTTCAGTGCTTGCAAATCCTCCACACCATTGTTTACTACCCTATATTGAGCACGTTTCTCATCCTTAGAAGGGCGCGAGTACTCATGTTTTCTTAAATCAGACAATGTTGTTCCCTTTTTTGATCTGATCTTTCGATCTGAACCTTCTCTCTTGCATCTCTCTAACTGATTTCTGCCAGAAGACTGATTTCTCCTGGGCGGTTTTCGCTGCCCTTCCAATGTGTACTGTGAAGAAGCTTTAAAATCTTCTCGTACATGGGATTGTTTAATATCATGAGAAATACCTTCCCTTAGGGATGGACTAACTTGCTTCTTGTGAGGAGCGAGAGACTTGCTGTTAATGAAACCAGACTGTGAAATCGACCCCCCAACCTTGAACATGGAACTACTGCCAGAGGAAGATGCACTAGCGTCACCTCTTGGTTGGGTCACTTTTTTGTGCTTCCATGTTTCTAGACGCTCCCAATCTAGAACTCCAAAATTCAAAGCCTTCTCCTGGAGATTTTCCCCTTTCTCCACTCGCTGCAGATAGCCTGGCAAATTTGACATGTTCTTGACAAGCTCGTCGTTTTTATTTGCCTTACTCCCAATCAAAGGGTTTTGAGAGTTCTTTGAAGATTTTGGCAGTAATATAAGAACGTCACCTGCCCTCCGTCTTGTTTCATGATTCTGATCAAGGTAACATTGACCAATTGGAATGGCAATATTGTGCTTTTCTTGAAACTTGGGGCTCTGATTTGCTTGGGGTGACAGGATCCTCGGCTTCATGACTTTTGAGGTTTCTTGTGGCCTTGAACTCCTTTTGACCTCTAAACTAAACATCGTGTCCCCAGCAGGTCTTGCGTATTGATTACTAGTTTGCATCTTAAATTGCACGGAATCACACTTCAATCGCCATATCAAGCGTTGTTCACATGCATGTTACCTGTCAAAACATGTTACAAGACAGTAGTTCTTAGTTACATCCCGCATAAGTTTAACAAGAGATGAGTGCTTCTAGTGCTTGTAAGTTGTAAGAACAAAGTTAGAACTGCATTAATTAACTCAAGTGAAACAGGCAAGGATTTGGAAGAACCATGTTCTGTTCCTAGTATATTGTAAAAATCAAGATGTAAGAGGGTATTACCAAAGAAATATGTTCTCTTTTAGTTTGTAAATATTCCATTTCACCCCCAAAAGAGAGAACCTTCTGCACACAAATGACATTATGCAAAAGGCCCCTGTAGTCCGTTATGGGTCATCATAAAAAAGCAGCCTAGGTCCTAGGACCAAGTCCAGTACATTTGCACGCATACAGTGATACAGAAATGTAAATAGTTAAGTAGGACAGCATACAGAAGCAACTAGGATGGCCTTAGAAGCTTCATTCAAGCAAACACTCATCACAGAAATCAGATGCTGTCAAAAATCTCAATAATTATATCAAGTGCACGTGGCTTACTCCTAAACTCAACTAATACCAAATGTTAGGGTCAACTAAGCGAGTTTGACTATCTAACCAACGCATGGATCTCATTAATAGCACAATATTTTGGTTATTCCCCAGTCAAAATTCTCAAGTCAGCGTCTGATCATCGGACACAGAACGACTGAACAATTTGAGGCAGGATGTGAAGATCTTTGATCTGCCAATACACAATTTTTTATAGCTTGAACTGAATGCGTGAACTAAACAGACTATTGTTTGGCCCTCGATTAGCCGAGCCATGAATTTTTGTTCTTTACAACGAAGCGAAAGCAGGATCACATGATCTTGCAAAGTTGCAGAACAGCGAATTCCTTAAGAATGCAAAGAAGTGAAAAAGTTCTGTGCAATCTTCATTTTTCTCGCTTTGCAAAAAATGTCCTCGCTTTCGTTGAAAATCAGTGAACAAAGTTTGGGACGTTGAAACCAGTGGCGGACGCTTCATAGTGGGGGCCCAAACGAGTGTATTTTTATAGTGATAACAAAAACTATATTCTACGCTTATATATTGCTACTCGATAGATCTAAGCTTGTGTTTCTATATACGCAAGTATAAAAAAAAAAACATTTTATTTTACACCCGTGACCAAAAAAATGTTGATAACATAGAATTATAGATAGTTTTTTCCACTCACATATATAAACTTTTTTATAAAAAAAAAAAATACATCCAAGAGAGACCAATCCTAAATTAACCTGGAAAATTAGAACAATTAAAAAGAATACTTGAAGTCAGAACTCATGCCAGCATATGGAAACACTTTTATGTCGATATAAATACTAGCATACATTAACGCATACGTGAAATCCATTAGTATAGCGGATCCAAGAATGAGAAAACGAGATGAGTGAGATGTAGTCACTTCAGAAACAAGAACATTGTAGCCTTAGCGTCCACTTGCAATCGAATGAATCAACTCAAAAGGCCGTTTTCTCGGAATGGAAACACAATTTTTGCAAAAGATCAAGGTCGCCCAAATTCAAACTCAATTGCCTAAGCGTCCACTTAATGGAATTTCCGGTGCAGATTCAACCCGCAACTGACGGATCTAACCCCAATTGACTAACATTACGTAAATCGATACACAAACAAGCGAGCAAGACGCATGTATGGAAGGAGAGAAGGCTAGAAAACGTACTTGTGGAGATCGAGGAACAGAGATCACGGGAGAGGCATTGGCGAGTCGGCTGCATAATTACCGCAGAGTCTCGTTACTAGAAGTATAATGTGCAACGTACGACGCACCGAATCCAAGAAAGAAGCAAAGCGAAAATGAACTAGTCGAAGAACAAGGAAGAAAGAGAGCTGAATTATTCTACAAGTTGCAGAGAGAGAGAGAGAGAGAGAGAGAGAGAGAGGTTCCACAGTGGCAGTGTGGTGTGTAGAGAGAGAGAGAGAGATGGGGTGGGGGAAGATCGAGATTTTGGGGTTTTACATCAGATCTTTGGGAGAGCGGTGGAGGGTAGTGTGGTCCCCAGTAGGAATTGGAGGCAAACAATTTCTTCCATTTGGCGCGAATCCCAACGGACAGATATGGGACCCAACTATTGGGAGTAGAGGTCGTGAACGACGTGAAGAATGTAACGTGGGCCCTACAATAAAAAAGAGAAATTCGGGTCATTACACAGTGCTCCGCAACTACATGGTACTCCATGAGTTTGTGGGATCCGAACACCTTGCAGTGGTAGTGCATATTACACTTATTATTAGGCAGTGTTTCCGCTAATCTACAAGTTGTAGACTACATGCTTTTTAGTTCGTCATCATTGGAATTTCTTTTCCTGTTTGTTAATTTTGCGTCTACCTTTTATGTATTATTGATTCGTCTCGACGATAAAAATAAAAAAAGTAAGAATGTTTTACTTTTACACAAGTATATTTTGAAATATCCAAGAAAAATCCCCACAAAATCAAACGAACCAATAATATATAAAAATTTGATACAAAACTAACAAGTGCCAAAAATATTTGAATAAGGACAAAACAAAAAATCCATAGTCTACAAGGTGTAATTATTCAGTAGTGACCCAAGTTCCCAACGTACTCCACCACCATGGAATCACGTGGGTTCTATATATTTAGTCTTGGACCATATGATTAATATGTTGTTTGTTGAGAGTATTGAAATCCTACATAGCGATTCTCCAAAACCAACTAATAATTTACCAAAAAGATAATTTATATTAACACTCTATTTTTTGATAATCATACTTAAATATTTGTCCTTTACACACGACAAATTACAAATAACAAGAACACTGAAAGACAAATATTGGAGCTTGATTATTAAAAAGTGAAGTGCCAAAATCACGACAGTAAAAAAAAAACACATACATGTTGGGTTTTAGTCCAAAATGTGAACTCTGATAAATTTTTCAGTGCTGGGTGGGCACGGTGCCACGTGATGCCGAGCACTATCTTAGCCGTCCAAACGTGTTTTGGACGGCGCAGATCTGTTTGGATAATTTTTAAGTGTAAAATTACCAAAACGCCTCCTCAAGCCCAAACAGATCTGGACCGTCTAAAACACGTTCGGACGGCCGAGATGTGCTCGTCACCACGTGGCACCGTGCTCGCTCGGCACAGAAAAATTTCTCGTGAGCTCTACATGGAAAAAATCTGAGAGAGGAATGCTCTATGATATGAGCACCCAATAATCTCTCCCAAACCAAAAAGTCTTAAGGTGATTACTTTAGTGTTTGTCTCATCCGGACCTTATAATTACCACACCTGTTATTATGGGAAAAAGGTTAAAGAAGAGGACAGACTGACAGCAGTTGAAAAATAGGATTCCATCCACCACTTATACGATGCCACGTGTCCACAGTAGGTATTTAGAGTAGTACACTTTTGCAATTTTCGGAGATTTCTGCTGAAATGCCAGGCCAGCCAAACAGGTTCGACGACCGGATCCGATAATCCCACCCTTTGTGACGCCATCTGGGAAATTTCTTTAAAAGTTTTTTGGACGGTCTGAATTGCTTAAAAAAAAATTTTCAGAGAATTTACAGAAGAGCTTTTTTTTTTTTTTAAATCCGAATCGTTCATTACATTTTTGATGAGTGAGATTGGATGATGCTATAGACAACATTCACGGAGAAGCCGTGAATAAGTATATCGCGAAGAAAGAATGGTACTCCCTCCGTCCCAAAATATTTGGACTTTTTCGATATTGGTGCCGTTCTTTGAACTCTTATATCTTTCAATATAAATCTTAAAAAATATACAATATGGATCTTATTTGATAATTCTTAATTAGATTTATACTACAAAGTTTTCAAAATTATGAAAAATATTATAAATTTGAAAATATAAGAGTTTAAAGAATGACACATATATCGAAAAAGTCCAAATATTTTGGGACGGAAGGAGTAATAATAGTAAAAGCTTGTTTTGCCTTTTGGCTTACAGTCAAAAGTATCAAACAAACAAACAGTCAGGACTTTAAACAAGAAGGGGATTCCCCCCTGTCCTTCTGGGACTGGACTATCTGTATTCTTGTTCAAGCTTTTTTTGTGGGACTGGATTCCCCTGTCAAATTCGTGAAGCGGTGGGGGCTGCTGCCACCTTGGGGCAGCAGAGTGCTGCTGTGTCCCGTTTGTGTATCCACCCCGGTCTCGTTCCGATGATCGAAAGCGTTCATTTTGTAGAGCTCGTCGAGTAGAACAACTATGCAAAAAATCAGCTCGTCGAAACCTTTTTATCTTGAAGAGAATGGATCAAATCCACTGTAACCCATGGACCGAGAGTTATATGGACTCCGATCAGGTACTTAATAATATCCAATTAAGCTGATTTTTTGCATAGTTGTTCAATTCGACGAACTCTACAAAGTGAACGCTTCCGATCATCTGAGCGAGACCGGGGTGGACCTACAAACGGGGCACAGCAGCACGCAGCAGATCATGTCGAAAACATGTTCATCGAATATCAATTTATATTTTTCACAAAACCAATATGTTTTTATGTTGCGAAAAATTGGGTTCTAATTCAGTGTTTCGGACTTCGTTTTACTCATTTTTCATGAAATTATTCTTTTCAAAAATATGTCAATCTATATTCAATGAACATGATTAGCTAATGTACGTAGGCAAGTTCTAAAATATGAATTCGACTATTCTGATTATCGAAGTTCACATCCGGAAAGAGCCTACAAAAATAAATCTTGTTTGATAGATCTCATTAAGATCTTTTAAACAGTGCAAAAAAAATTAAAAAAATATTTTTCATTTTTATTATATTTAAATTTGAAATTACCTTTATTTGGAAAAAAAGAACTTTTTAAAAAAGTGGAACACTCCAGTCCCCCGCAAGGGAATCCGATAGTTAAAATATCACTTCCATCGCAATTTGGATAGTTTTTGGGACAAAAATGCTGCTTAACCTCCATTTACATTATCTTATTAGTACTTTCTTAGAGAATTTGAGTTTAAACTTGAGCTCCATTAATTTATATTTGTCGATGGTCAAGGGTGTATGAGACAACTTAAGCGCACTTCGACTAATCCTCTTTTTGCTTTTGTCAAAGACAGATCATCTATGCCGAGACTAGAGGATTGACCAGAAATTTCTTTCTTGCGACTTAACCGTAAAAATCGAATGCTGACCTATTGTATGGGAAGCAAACCCACCAACCAACCGGATTAACTCTTGGAGCTATCCATCTGCTTAATTATTATTGGTAAAACATGCCCATGAAAAGTAGAAAACAAATTGTACTAGATTGAGATTAGGACCACCATCACGCTCCCATTGGGGGTTGCTATTACGCAATGATATTAGGTCTTAGTGGTTTGGGGGCCCAATGAAATGAGCCAAATTATAGTGGCTAGCTTCATTAAGACAAGTAATTTGCCACATTATTCTTGCATAAATAAAGCTCTTTAAATCACGCCTTTAAAGTATAATAGTAAAAGAAGAATACCCCATTCCATTCATCACTCTACCCGAAGGGTTGTTTGGTGAATCTATAAACGTCAAAGAAACAGAAATTACTATTTAATCTTGCATCATAACTTCGAAAAGACGTTACATGCAGTAAGCGTTTCATCCGTATCAAGAAATGTAGAAATTTTTGGGCGCCCATGTAGTGGTACTCGTCGGCGATTCTAGCCATCTAAACGTGTTTTGGACGATTCAAATTTATTCTCTCTCTTCTTTCATCCGACCACTATCTCTCTTCCTTTTCTCTCTCGAAATTCAGACCGTCCAAAATACGTTTGGATGGCTGGAATCGCCGATGAGATACCACGTGTGTGGTACTGCCCGGCATCCGAAAATTTCTCCAAGAAACGTGAGATATATGATTTGCATTTTATATCTCCTGCAATCTCAGGCATTCAATGACTATGTATTCAATGTGTTGTCACCTGTGCAAAGATCTCGTGTGGGATTTCCTTTCTTTTTCCCCTCTTATAACACTCAAGCCCACGTACAGATTCTCTAATTAATTGTCCGCGAAGTAAAAGATACCGGAGACCGAACCGATAATTAAAGTTTTACACATCAAAAAACTGAAACCGACCGAACCCCGAATTTTCCAGTCGGGTTTTCGGTCGGTTTGGTTATATTTTCACTCATACCAAGTATTTTGTACCCATGCTCGTCGAGGGAAAACTGAAAACCCAACGTCTAGCTCGCTCGCTCTCTCGGAAGATCACGTACAGCGCATTTTTTAAAAAAAAGAAAACGAAAAAGAAGATCAAACCCCCAAGCAGGCATAAGAAAATTATGGCACGCTTATGTTGCGGGCATATCTTTATTCCTTTTTCCCTTTTTTTTATGTATCTTCCCTTATTTTTAAGGTTTGTGTATTCCAATCTTGGCATTTACATTAGCAAAACAACTTTATGAGGAAAGGTTGTTTTGTTGCTATCTCTATATCCTTGTTCCAAAGTAGATAGAATATATCTTGGTAATTGAAAATAAATAAATATTCAGAATTACTAAAGAAAAAGGCCGTCCTTAGATTAGATTGTTGTCCTTCTTCTTTTTTGAAGCTTGCATATATTCTTAAGAATTAATAGCTGATCAAAGATAATGCACCAAAGTTAATTATCAAATTTAACCCAGAGGATTTTGTGAAGTGGTAGAAAAGAAGGAGATAAGTGTCTTTTGAACATGTCTCTTAGCTCAAATCCCACCCGAAAACGTAGTTATTTGGGCCACGCTGCGAGAGTTTCTCTTGTGAATTTTCAAGTCCTGACATGCCGCTTTTGATTGGATTGGAAAAGAAATCAGTCGAGAAGGGCATATTATTATTAGCTTGACCTCATTTGGAGTTTTCTCAAATATCTTCTCCAACAATTGCGAATTTCTTTTCCATTTTACGATGAGAATATTAAACTGGCCATGCCATATGCGTCTTGCGGAATGGGTATGCTGCCAAGCAGCACTCTAAAAGCAGCCCATCCGACTGCTCATCTCGGTAATTGACGGCTAAGATCTTAACCGAGCAATGAACGATTCAGATTTGTATGCGTTCAGATTATATCTGAGCCATCCATGCTGAGATGAACGACCGGATTTGCCGCTCTACACCCATTCGGCAGCATTCCGGGTCTGCATCTTGCTAATGTTAGAACTCAAAGCTGAATTGTGGCCAGCTAATAGAGAGAAAGATTTGGAAGATTTTGATAAAGAGAATAAATTCTTTACACCGCCGGTGTAAACATTTATTTCCTCCAAATCAATTACATCCTGCCACGTTGCAAAACAGTGGTCTCAATCAATAGAACATGGCGACGTGGTGCAATGTAATTGATTTGGAGGAAACAAATGTTTACACGGGCGGTGTAAAAAATTTATTCTTTTTGATGAATACTCGGAAAGCATTTTTATGGGCCACAAAGGACCCTGACTTGATAGCCCAATTGAAGGAGCCCAGCTCATTAGTGTTCCCAAATACAAGGGGCCCGAGGAGTGGACTTGGAAATGGTCCATGGGCCTACAAGACCGTGTAACTGGACAATGGTGTAACCTTTTTTTTTTTTGATCCGCATGGTGTAACCTAATGCAGGGAATTATTAATTCCTCCTAGACAACCGGCCCGGGGTGTTTCAAAACCTTTCTCTACCACATATTGATGTGGGCTCCACCATCTAGTGCGTGTCTCCCACGCGGATGTGGGGGTTCGGAAGTAGGTGCAAATGCGAGAACACGAGCATCCTTTATAAAAACCTCTTAACAAACAACGGAAGCATCTCTGTGCGCAGCAGCGCATCTAGGCTTTTTGACATCGATATGCAGGATTCGTGTCCAATGACTCGAACCTATAATATCAGCAGTTATCAGGTGGTCCATGGAATGCACCATGCAAGTGCCAAAACTCCCAACATTTTTCATTTGTGGTGTGTGTGGATATATACGTATACACTTGTACATTCTTTTCGTCCCAACAAACTGATAAGTAATTCATATCGGACACAAATCCTCTCCAGTCTCATTTTGAATTGAACGGTCCAATTGGGCCTTTTTTAGGCTAACTACGATCAATGTTCCAAATTTTTTTAACTTTTAGAACTCGTCGAGAATATTGACCCTAGACCAAATCATAACTCATTTTTTTACGATGTTCATGTAAAATAATTATTAGCTGATATTTTCGTAGTGCTCTAGAAAATGAACACTTCCGATAATTTTAAAATGCCGAAGTGGGACTGGACCCTTTTCCGGATAGATAGATTCTCCATGCACTAACTTTATATAAAGGAAATTCTGCTCTGGAAACATCCCACAAATATACCTAACGAATTATCCGATCCACATTATTACCCATTTGGCTTATAAAATACATGACCTTCCCCCAACCTTTTACCATCAACAAGCAATACTCATTCCTAACTATTATCCATCCTCGGAAAACCTGTTTTTCTAAACCAACCACCAAACAATGTCTATGATCATCCCTGGCTTCGGTTATCATCGAACCAACAACTACAACAACAACAACGTTTACGACCCTTTCTCTGTCGAACTTTGGAACCCATTCGAGGAGCACTTCTTCCACATTCCAACAATCCCCAATGAAACCCTAGGCTTCGTGAATGCGACAACCGATTGGAAAGAGACCCCGGAGGCCCATATCTTCAGGGCGGACCTTCCGGGGCTGAGGAAAGACGAGGTGAAGGTGGAAGTGGAGGAAGACAGAGTGTTGAAGATCAGCGGGGAGAGAAGCGTGGAGAGAGAAGAGAAGAAGGATAGGTGGCACCGGGTGGAGCGGAGCAGTGGGAAGTTTGTGAGGGCGTTTAGGCTGCCCGAGAGCGCGAGGGTGGATCAACTGAAGGCGTCCATGCAGGATGGAGTGCTCACTGTGACTGTTCCGAAAGCGGAGGCGAGGAGGGCTGGTGTTAAAAGTATTCATATTAGCTGAAATTTAAATCTTATCTATGAGTGGATTGAGAGAGAGAGAGAGAGATTACAACTAATCGTAGCTGGTATATGTACTAGCAGTAAATAAAGTACTCTTTCTCTCAAATTAAATTCTGTTAGCAATATACTACTCCCTTCGATCCAAATTGATGGTCATGTTCGGTCTCCAATACAACTTTTAAATTGTTAATATCTTTCGATTTATACGAGACTACAATAGCAGTAGATTACTTTCTCGTAGAAAATTCAAAAGTAATAGGATTGCTACTCTCCGACAGAGATGACACAAAAACATAAATGAAGGAAGAAAAATAAAGAACAACAAAATAAAGAAAAAATATTAATTATCAAAAACCTTATAGCTAGCATATGTCGTACACAAGATCGATCATGTGTCACTAGTTGAAAACATATACTGTATAACATCCCTTTAAAATATTACTACCATTAATATTGTTTTCTATCATCTCTGCAGATCGATCGCCTCCATTATTGACAATTCTAATTAATGATGTTAAATATGTACGTATATACTCCTAGTTTATATACGATATATATCCGTTTACTTTTTTTTTTTTTTTTGAACCAATATTCAGAGACTTTGATTACTCAAAATCTGCCCAAAGGGCTACAAACTCCAAACCGGAGCCCGTCGATGGGAACAAACCCACGATAGTCGGGTTATCCATATGGCTTGGATAGGAATCCACTGAGTACAGAAGAACGCTACCCACAGATGGTAGCAGAACCAGTTTCACGCAGGGAACAAAGATACCCATAGAGGGTAGTAAGAGTTCCACGCAGGGAACAGAAACTAAACAAAATAAAACAGCAAAAAATAAAAAACTCCGGTCACTGAAAATATCGCCGGAAGCGCCGCCACGGACCCAGCAACTTAAGTAGCACTTTTTTTTATAGTATTTTCTTCTCATCAAGGAATACAATCGTTTATCTTTCGATACCACTTCCAATCACCACAAATCTCCTCGGAAGCAACAATGTATAGGCTTCATTTTTGCATCCTCGTATTGTTTGTACATTAACAATATTGTCATTAATGTAGCTTGTTGATTTTGTCACGTACTCTTTTTTTTTGTTAACGTCACTCCCCTGCAAGTGTATTTTTGGTGTAAAAATACACTTGCAGAAGAGTGACGTTAACAAAAAAGAGAGTAACAAAATTATTTCCCTTAATATAGAGTATCAAAGTCGCTGATCTTCTCAACTATCATTATTGGTTGCCTCCATCGTATTCTAGAACATAACTTGTAAATAGGCTCTTAAATATTGTGGTTGCATCATTGACAATGATTAGCACTGTCAATAAGTATCAGTATCGTCATCATAGAAATTAAACATATATACACACATATTTTTTGGCCCGGACACTGGAGTTATTAAATAAGAGATATGTATAAACGTATTGTATGGGTCCAACGAAGTCGGCGCAGAATATTAACAAACAAAAACCATGAAAAAAAGATGATACTCATTAGTTAAAAATGCCCAACCCTAACGGGGACGTCGTCTGTCCTGCCCTCTTTGTCCCGTTCACGAAAAGTTATTCAGTGCTTTTGGACACACCGCTCATCTTCAGTTCTCTCTCCATGTATATATAAACCGATAATCCTAAAAACAATAACCTTATATACTTTACCCATTTGGTGTCTCTCTCTCTCTCTCTCTCTCTCTCTCTCTCTCTCTCTCTCTCTCTCTCTCTCTCTCTCTCCCACAAAATGTCTCATCAACATGGCAATGGGGGCATGATGCCCTCAATGGACAATAATGCCACCAACATGAACATGGACACGGCCATGCACATGAGCTTCTACTGGGGCATAAACGCCACAATCCTCTTCCCAGATTGGCCTAACCACAACCTGCCCATGTACATACTCTCTCTCTTCTTCATCTTTTCTCTCTCTTTCGGCATTGAGGCCTTCTCAGTCCTTACCACGGCCAACCTGCCTGGGTGGACGGGCTCAGGCCCGGTCATGGGCGGGTTGAAACTGGCAGCCGCCTACGCCCTCCGCACCGCTCTTGCGTACATGGTGATGATGTCCGTCATGTCTTTCAATGTCGGGATCTTTATTACGGCCGCGATCGGACACACCGTGCGATTCTTTGTTGTCGGGATCTTTATTGCGGCTTCCGCAGCAGACATCACTCTTAAAGTTTGATCAACGTTTTAAAATAGCAGTATCAGAAAATGTAACAACATCCGATATAGTCAAGTATCAGCTCATATGCAAATAGGATCGGTCAAACACATGCATAGGTAAATAACAGTATCAGATATTCAAAATCTCGTTAATGTTTGCTGATTTGATCGTTATTAAGAACGACTCCATGGGAAGAAGTAAATGTTTCTACCGAATTTATACTTTAATTACTCATTAATAAGTTAAAAATATATTACTACAACAATGAAAAACGTTTTATTACACAAGCGATGAAGGGCCGAATGGAGAACACCGGCAGCAGCTCTCTCTCTCTCTCTCTCTCTCTCTCTCTCTCTCTCTCTCAGAGTGTGTGTTCTGTATCCTTGAAGGGCTTCTCCTTGACAAATTAATCTGATTTAAACACCACAGATTAGTCTAAATCAAAACAATTGGCTAATTTCAAGTGTTCTTTTATCAGCAGCTAATTTCAAGTGTTAGGAGCGTTCGTTTCCGACATAATCTATCATATACTACTCATAGGATTGAACATCGTTCAACCCCGATCGCTCTGAATACTCTTCTACCAGTGGGCCACAAATGGGAGAAGAAACTCCTTCGAGGAGGTGGAGCATCTGCAGCCACGTGATCTTCCTCGTTATCCCCATCTAGATCCTTTGAATCACCACTCTCATGATTTTCTCCCGAAACCTCATCTTCTTCCTTGTCAATCGCTCCAACTTCAGCAATTTCCCCTGGCCTCTTGTCAAACAGTCCTTTAAACTGTTTCCGGGCCTTCCTCTCAATTTCCTGTTTGTCAGGTGAAGTCCAATAAGAATTCCTATTTAGAAACACACACACACACACACACACACACACACACAAATATGAGGTGATATTCACAAAGTTCTTCCACCTCATCCTAAATGGAGAAGTGAAAATCCAGTGTGGTGGAACCCTACCTGTTCTTTTTGTTTCAGTTTCAGAAGTGCCGCCTTAGCATTTGGCTCAGATGACTTGTCAATGCTCATCATCTATGATCACCCAGAATCAACTTAGAACCATGTTTGGTATCCACCCAATTCGCTATTAAACCATCAGCACTAAAATGATGTTACCTTGTTAAAATCATTCCTTGCTTCCTCAAAATCTCCGGCTGACATGTAGGCCATTCCACGACGATAAAGAGCTTTAACATGAACAGGATTTCCATCTAATACCTGTCAAATATTCCATTCGAAACGTATATCAAAATCCATGTTCAGAAATATAGCTTGGCAACTGCAACTGCTTACTTTTTTTCATATACTGATGACCGGACAAAAATGTGGACTAATATCTCATGTCACTAGGAAGTTTCATTCTTTGATTGAAAAAAAAAAAAGGAGTGAACCAAATGTTCCTTATATGCTGGTTGTGCATGTTCATTTGGTAACTATTATCTAATAGAAGGTATAAGAGAAATAGTCCAATTGTCCACTGTTTATCATTCGTGAAGTTCAACGTAAGACCATATCACTGCACTCATAGAATGCACATCTCAAGCAAAAACGAACATGAGGAAATCCCTCTTGTAGTGAATCGAACAGAGCAGGTGATTATAATTTTGTCAGAATTACTCTACCTTATTGCATGCTTCAATGGACTTTCTGCATTCTCCCATCTTGAGATAGCATGCAGCCACATTTAGGTGTAATAGATTCTTCACCCATTCAAAAGAACAAAGGTCAATTAATCAAAGGAAAAAGATTCTATTCGACATTAAGAAACGTTGTTAATAGTAAGAGAATGTGAAATAGTATCTCACTTTACAAATACACTTACTCTTGTATCTGCGAACTCTTTCCCTTCGTCATCATCTTGTGGATGAACATGATTAAATTCCCGAAGAACCTGTACAGAAATTAACACAGTTTTATCCCCGGGCAACCTCAGTTGCACCTAATTCCAAAAGAGGAATCTGCATCGTCATTTTACAAGCAACAGATTTTCAGGAACCTATAGAAGGTCGTGTAAATAAGAAAATTGTCTTAGATTCCATTGGGATGGATGTTAGTTTCAAACAGAATAAAACATTCAATTTCCCCAGATATAAAATGTTTAGCTATAGCGGCCTGTGAAAATACCTTACATTAAGGATTTCAAATCACTCCTATCACATAGTCATTCCGATCTAGGGTAAGGCTCTCATATCAGCATCGGAATTCAAATGTAGACTGTCAGATCTAAATTTGAGCTATTCTCATTTAATAGAAATCTCAAATCAATTCAGTTGGGAACAGACAGATCAGTCGAAAAGCAATAGCCACAAAGAAATCCACATCTATCGACACGGACCCTTGTGCCCCTCCAGGAGTAGCAACTGGAACATCAAACCGCATGCCTTTAGGCAAATGGTTTCCAATGAAACATCTCCAACACAAACAATACAAACTTCAGTTAGCAATCTCTAGCTGCTTATTGAGCCCTGGATACCTCAAGTTGCTAAGAGCCGTGGGATTACAGCGTAAATAAAATAGTATGTGAACAAACTTCCTACTTTCATAACTGCCGATCAAAAGAACTTCCAACTTTTACAATATAAGGACCACAGTATTTTGCTTAGGGAACAGTTCGCACAAAAACAAATGTACAATCCCAACTGCACCAATAATCATTAGATAGAACAGACAGCTGCCCAACAAAAGAAAGAAACGGTGAAAATGAGGAAAAAGAAGTTAATACTTGCCTTCTCATACTTTGCCCTGGCAAGTTCATACTTTCCTTCTTTGAAGAGCCTGTTCCCCTGGAAATGGAAACAACAGGTTGATGAGATTCCAATCTAACCAATATAGATGAGTCGCTCATGGATGCATAACATAAACCTACTAGATGGTGCCAGGTTAGAAAGACTACTGCACTGGATGTGGTGGACTACATTAAGCCAATCCCCAACCATGGGGCAAAAATTACATGAAAATGGCAATTGTAATTGCGCTCTCTCCAAAAAAAAAAAAATTACATGAAAATGGCAATTGTAATTGCGCTCTCTCTCCAAAAAAAAAATTTACATGAAAATGGCAATTGTAGTTGCTCTCTCTCTCTCAAACACAAGAACAATTGCACAATAAATTTTCCTCAGGTAATAGGACATTTGTAAAAAGACAATCGGAAAAGCACTAATATAAAACAGTGTCTAAGGTTTTATTATCGGTAGTGGCCAGTTACCGTGCCTTTGATCTTCTCAACGTCCGCCATTATCTCTCTGAAGTTGAAACCTTCCCAGTCCTGCAACAAGAATTAGATTACACACAACCACGTAGTTTGGTGCGCTGATGTTAAAAAACGGAGAAGAGGATGTCCGTAGTGCAAAATGAATATCTACAATTGCAATATTAAAAGACAATAACTGCATCAAGAGAACCACATGAAAAGACAACAAGACTAGATGTGTCCTATCGGGGGGAATTCAACTTTGGCCCTTCATTACAATCCAAAAAGAGATGATTAAACAAATAAGGGGACCGGCAACATATTTAAGTACCATATGGTTAAAACAGCCAGAAACTTCAAAACCCATAACTCTTTCTTAAAGCATACTTTCAAGGGAACTTAACAGCCAAACAACATGTAGAAGGGGGGGAAATCTATAGTTTCTAAAGAACAACGAGAGCAATAAAAAATTTACAAGGCTAGAGAAGAAACACTAGCAATAGTTTCTTTTTTCCTGGTTGTAAATTTAAAGAACTTTTTCTCTCTTTCTCTCTTTTTTTTTTTTTTTTTTTTGTGTGTGAAGATTCTCCTGTATAAAAGTTTCAAATACTTAAGAGCCAAAGAAAATCTGAAGGCAAGAGACTAAGGTATTTAGAAAACCATGTAGTTTCTGATGACGATAAACCTAATATGGAATTGCAAGAGCAACCCCGCAATATTAAATAAAAATCAAGACCTTTCCTTCCAATCCACGTAGAAAACTTGAACAGCTCAATAAATTTGAGGCATGAAAATCTCATATCATCCCACGTCAATTAAACTTGGTCTGACAGTTGCGGAAAGATATTCCTTAGTGTTTCTCTTTTGCACAAACATGAGTATCATCACTCTATGATAGGAAACACGAGCTGTACCAAATCTAGCAACCACGATAATGGACTAAGAACACAGCAATATGATTGTTAAGATCCCCATAAGTTGGAGATGTGATCAGCAAAAGCCATATGACTGAGATAAGAGAAATCAAGTAACTTCAGAACACGACTTAGATCTAAGTTCGATAGTGAGTTATGCGCTCTTAATCACAGATGAAGCATACAACCGATGAACCAACAACACAATTAGCTTACAGTTATCTAACTAAATTGGAAAGTTTTTTTCCGAACAATTCTAATAGCTACAGAATACAAGCACCATTGCCAGCTATTAAAAGATCTTAAACTTGAAACCCACAGTATTGTTTTTAGCCATTTTCTCCTGGCAAACTCAATCAGGATTAGTAAGACTACCTTAGGCATCTCAAAACCAAGAAGTTCTATCTCCCATTGAACATGAGCACCTTCTGGAACAATGGCAGGCCTGTCATTCAAAAAGAAACAAGAACATATCGTGGAATTAGTTAAGCAACAATGAAGATGATGGAAAAATAATAATAAAAAGACAAATGATGGCGGCGGTCAAGGTGAAGGTGAAGGTGATAGGTATCATCATGCAGTCTACTTCATGAACCCACAACTTATACATGCAACACCTGGACAGAATATAAGGAAAAACTAGATTGGAAATGTTAACCTTGCAAATTTGTCATACGCATAATCAGGAGGGCACGTCACAAGAGATATCTCTCCGGGCAACATCAAACGAACACACATCTCAAGTCCTTCAGGCACCTATCACACAAAGGAAAAGTCCCTCCAACATTAGGTCTAGAAGAACTCTTTGCCCACACCACACCAACCCAACCCGCCCCCACACACACCCCCCCCCCCCCCCCCCCCCCCCCACAACACACACACACACACAAAAAAAAACAACATGAGTCTGCAATCAACTTTCTCTGTCTGAACACAACCCCCCCCCCCCCCCCCCCCCCCCCCCACAACACACACACACACACAAAAAACGACATGAGTCTGCAATCAACTTTCTCTGTCTGAAAAGGTAGAAATTTGGATATACTCTAACAACAAAAAAAGAAAACAAGAATTACCACAACAAAAAAAGGTGGATATTTTCAAGATTTATAATCAAAACTTGGTACTCTATTATCAACACAGAGATCTGCCACTGGTTCATGTTGCTTCACCACTTTTAGTCTGACAAATTAATCAGCTCTAATTTCGACCATAACCATGAAATCACAAGCACAATTCATTTTCCTTCACAAAATGTACAACTTACAAGCCCTTCTCCAGAACTGAATTCCAAAGGCTGGCCATCGTTATCGACTCTTGTATCATAGAATACAGTCTTTCCTTCATTAAGAAGCATACCCTTGTAATGGACGCGCAATAGACTGTCATGAAGAGGGCAATCCATAGGAAAATCACCTATAATTTCAGAGAATGAAAAGCATTAGGAATCAAGTACCCAGATATAATTAATCAAGAGAAGGTGGAAAAAACTAATGGAAGTTTTGGTACATATTTTATAGCTCAGTAATGGTAAGCATATATTGCCTGCCAGAAGCGGTCACTTACAGACAAGCGATATCGTAATTGAATTAAGTTGGTCCACAAGACGTGCTTTCGTTGACCAATAAACAAAAAGAAGGGAAATTATTGACTGAGATATACTTTTTGTACATTATCTTCATGTACCATAAATAAACAAAAAAAAAGCCTCCAAAGTCAGTTCCTTGATGTCAGTGAACTTGTGGTTATACGTTATACAAAATTTTTAAAACAAGAAAATGCTATAGAGAATATCATCGACAGTATGAAACGAAACTTTTGACTAGCCTGCTCTCAATTTCCATCGCCCCTAAGTTATTATTTAACTTATTCTAGCCTCTCTTTTGGTCGTGGGTAAAAGTAAAACAGCACAATAACATCTGGAAGCGGCACAATGACAATAAAGTTTTCAACAAGTTCATGCCTAGTGCATCGCAAACAAACCATTTAATCTTTTCAAATCCAGTTTTCTTTTACAATATGAATCTAAAATCATGTTGAGACGTGAACATGAGGATATGGTTCAAGACAAACTATATCAACCAATGTTCTAAAAGTCACTAGGCATTAGTCGGGCGGTCGGCCACCTTCGAGCGGTTAATTGGATTAATAGGTGCATATTTATTAGTAATCGGCAATTAATCATTAGTCGGACCTAATCGGATAGGCCCTGCCAGCAATTAATAGGCTATTAATCGCCGATTAATTCCTTGTTTTAGAACACTAATATCAACTGCCCACTACATTGAACACCCAGAGCATTGAGAAGCAAGTATTACTATGGCAATTGGCATGAAACCAGGTGCCTGGCATGGCCCAATAGTATTATAACGAAACAGAAAGCCAAAAAACTGTCTTTGGTGCACAACTTCATAAAATGATCATACTTAACCAATAACTTAAGTGGTATTCCAAAATAACCCACATTTTGAAATGGGTATTGGAAACGCTTAATAGTTAACAGTCAGAACCATGTCTAATTAAACCCAATTACTATTACATTATAATCATAAGAACAATAATCATGCCTGAACAAGTACGGAGTCGTGTCACATTCTTCTTTAGGGGTTTAACCTTTTTCTAAGTTCTACTTACTTACACTATCCACATAATAGTCAAGTTTAAGCTTAAAAGTATAATTGAAACCTCTTCCATCACGGACACGCCGTTTTATTAGACGCCCATCTCCAAGCATATCCCGCACCTGTGAATGAGAGCAACCAGGTAAATGTCAATAAGAGAAACTTGAATCTCAATTAAAAAGACAGTGAATAAAGGGGGCAGGAAGTATATGGACATATAAATGGATCACTCTTTCAAGTGCGGTGAAGTGCAGTAAAAGGGAGAACGAGTAGAAGTCAGGAATGCCCTAGCAAGCCTAAGCAGTGCCACTACAGTGATAAGGAGTAAGCCATCGGTAGAGCTAGAGTCACAGACATAGTGTGTTGCATAACTATAACCAAATTGATCATTAGCAAAGGCTTGCTTAAGCTATTGTGTAGCTTATTACAGAACACAGAAGCATATGGTATAAGCCCACTGATAAAATCGTCTTAGCAACACCACATAGGAGAAGCAAAGAGCACCATCAGTTTGGACATTAGAATGTAGAGACAGAGGCACCATATATATGATGACCAAGCTTGAAGATAATATGCGTTTCGAAAAAATGACTACTCGTCTCATCTAAGTATGATCAACAGATGACAAACAAAACTTTTGTGTAGTCATGATTGCAAGTTACTCAAAGAATATCACAACATGAAAACCCACATTCATATTAGTCATTGATGAACTATTAAGACCACATTCATTCCCTTGGAATATGTCTTCCCTTATCTTTCTTTCTTAGCTGATGCCAAAATGTCCACATCTTATCGAGATCGAAAACAAATTCCTAGAGAACCACACAGCCACCACACAAACACACACACGTCAACTTCTAGAAAGATTGAACCCCATGAGACCATTGGTTTGTGAATCATTTCTAGTCAAATTCACCTTCTTGTGCATATTTTCTTGTATGCTCATTTTCATTACCTAATAAACCAAGAGAAATGCAACAAATTGAATGTTTAGTTGCATTCTAAAAGGAGCACCTGATCTGGTATTGCTATGGTTCAAGTGCCCCATTTGAATAAAGAAGAAACTTCTTTCTTCTCTCTCATGAACCAACAAGTAAAAAGCAACTATGGCATGTAAAATGCTTTTTTATCATCTGAAAAATTACTCATACAAGATAAATGAAAATAAGCTCACCGTACAAGTACACATAGTTAGCCGAACTAATAGAAATAAATGAACCAGAATCAACTAAGAACTTCATACAGCCCAAAATTGGGTCTAACCTGAATAAAATGAACCAGCTCCACTTCAAAATGAACTTCTTCAAGACCATCTACCATAGGCATGAAAGGGGACTTGGTTAAGTAATGCTTGGAAACGTAAATTACAGCCTTCTCTCCACGTGACATTGTTCCAATTCCCATCTCAAGACCTTTCGGTACCTACCATGCACCAATGAAGGCAATGGTTAATCGAAGGTAAGTGTGTATACTCCACGGGTCCCACATAAATAAACTTGCTTAACTATGACCGTCCACAAATTTAATTTTGCTCTCCGAGGAATTAGGAAGAGACTCCTTTGTGGAAGCAGATTAAGTGGGCCAGTAATGCAGTAAAAGGAAGAAATATAGAAGAAACAGAACCAACCTCAGAGTTTCCAAAAGTAAAGCAAACCGGTTCTCCTTGAGTATGTGACAGAATCAATTTCTCATCCCCTGCCTTTGCAGAAATCCTGGAAACCAAAATAAATAATTAAAAGCTCAATAATATATGGTGGAATCCAACATTGTCGACGAGGTCAAATACAACCAGTGAAAAATGTAAAAAGGATATGGGGAAAGAAAGCGTTTCTACCAAGCTTTTACTTCATAAGGTTCTCTCGGTGATTCCCAACCCTGCCCTTCATCTGTTACCTATCCAAATGAATGGAGATATGTTTACCGTACAACACTGAAAATGAAACAGTGAACCAATATCATTTTGAATTTAGGCCATAAATCACTCTAACACGATCTCCAATTCATTAGCACGTTCTCAACAATCTATCTGTTTACAAATGCAGCTGATTTGATTACCATATGCATTTCAAAGCTTCTAAAAGGAAATAAGAAGTGAAGTTTAGGAATAGTGAGAATAAAAAATGCGTCCAGGAAGATGGATACTAAAATCCCAAAGGCATCATCAAAACCACTCCCAGCCCAATCAATATGAGTGAGGGGAATACAGAGATAGATAGAGAGAAGAAACCAAGACACGCATGCAAGTGGCAACAGTGCCCCAAAACAGGCCTATGTCACAGAAAACCTAAAAGTTTTATTTAACATCCAGATCTAGCAGACAAACAATTGAGTTGATTTTCCTTAAGTAATAACCCATAGACTCTTCACTTTAGTTTACCCATACTGTATTATCTTAGGGAAGTCCCATGCTGAATTATTTAATCATCCAACAAATAAATATTTCAACTATGTAGATCTCACATACCTATAACAACTTTCTTCACCCCTAAGTTAGGAAATTGAATAAAGCATCATATTACCTTCTTCACAACTCCCAGATCTTCACTGATGACCTGAGAAAACATGAATTACAAAATGAGCTAAAAACATACTCTAATAAAATTCCATGACTCTGTAAAGGGAAGGAACCAATGGGTGAGGATAGTTGTGTGCAGTCTTTCAACAGAAGGGCTATAAATACATGGTCGTACATAATCAGACTCTAGTTATGAAGATTAGCACAAAGATGAAAATCTTTGATTAAAATATTTAAGAAAGCAAACTGTGCTCCTCTAAAAACCAGAAAGAGTTTATGCAGTAAACGATTACAGAGTGAAATTTTTATGAGTTCATCTCACAAGCTAAGCTCATTGTGCACTCTCAAGCATGACAACAAAGGTAAACCCAACATGCAAATAAGTCCCAGTGAAGTTTAACCTTCACATGCAAAAGCAATAAGAAAAATGTAATGAAACTGAACCAACCGGAGGACGACAAGACACTTTCTAAGCAAGCGTAATTGAGGAGAAAAAACACATAATAGCAGAAGAAACTCCACTTGAAGCAAGAAATGTCCTGCTTTATCGTCATAAAATCGTCGATAAACAGAATTGGGGATCCCAGCCATCAGCCTTTAGGTTTAGATACATAAGGGTGGTTTATGGTCATTAAAAGATTGAAATTCTACTGTTAAGACGAAAATAAGAAGACAACAGTCTTGCCTTGACTTTAGAAAAATCAATCATCTCAATCTCAAAATGAAGTTCAGCATCCACTGGAAAGCTGTCAGAAACTGAAAGGGGACAATCCTCCTCGCCATAGTGCAGTTCAGGTTTCATCTTGAACTGAAACAACAGGTACCAGTGAAAAGTTAAAATCTGCATTGAGAGATCCCATGGAACATATGCATTATTCCTGAATTTAGTCCCTTTGACCTAACTGTGTCTGAAAGCACATGTTGAAAATACAAGGATTTAATTAGTTAAGAATTTACTATAGCAGTTTTTCTATGGAAAAAACTTATACAAAACTGCTATGGTGATTATGAAAGAATTGTGTTCCTCTGCTTTTTTGTTCCATTCCAGAAAGAAATGATTTTGGCCTCAGATGTTCCCTTGGTCAGTGGGAGTTGATGAGCAATCATCACAGCCTCTAGTCTCAAAATCTCCATCAGCACATGTCTAACTAAGTATGGGACTTCAAAAGTTGCAGGGCAGTATAACCCATCACCGAAAATGAACTAGACAAGGAATGCAGTTATATTTTTATCCAAACTGTTTGCATCCTAAATAACAAGCAATTTTGCCAAGAAAAGGAGGAAAAAACTCTACCATTGCAATTTCACCCTTCTGCATTGTGGGAATTCCTTCTAGCAGTCCCAATATCATTTTGCTTTTACCCAAAACATGCCTTGTCGGTGTACCATTGCCTGTAACATGAGAGATAGGGGGACGTGTTTATCCAAGATCGTTTCACTTCAGAAATGGATAAGCAAATTCAAACACTGACTTCTAAATGGTGAATCCAATATAGTAACACCCCACCCCCCACCCCAAAGTCCAAATAACTGTATCTTAGCCCCTCCAAATTCTGAAGCTGCAACGTAAGTACAATATCTTCGGATATCTACCACCATGAATTACAACTAGCTTAATCACGTTGTTATATTAAGTCTATGATTGAGACACCCACCTCCCAATCCCGATCTTGTGGACTCCACAACCACTCCGTCCAGAGTCCGAACCGTGCAATGAAATATGACCTGCAAAACACAAGGAGCACTACACAACTTAATCAACACTACATTCTTTTCTTCTATCCTCAAATAAAGCCACTTCATTACACCAATAAATTGTTTCACTAATGCAAAAGAAAATATTCAATCACAAGAATTCAAAGCGGAAAATAAGAAGTAATGATCTATAAACATAGAAATTGCAGAATTTTCAACAAGCATGATGTGTGGGTGTTCGTGAACCTTCCATTTGAAGATGAAACTCCAGTTACTGAGTTTCGTAGTTTCAAAATTGCCATCGCAATACCATTCTGATACTAAATTCTGCACAGAATTATGGAAGAATAACACTTCCCTTATCCTGTTATCCGTATGAACTTGATCATTGAATCTTTGAAATCCAAGTAGTTTCGCACATAACCTCCACATCAACCGAAAATAATCATCAAACATATAATTCCAGCAGAAAAATGGAAAATAGCTTACCTGATCACCGTCGGCGGGACTTGAATCACCCCCACCAGGCCTGATCACAGCTTTCATCAATCCGCCAGGCACAAGCTTCTTCCTCCTACTTATCCAGAAGATTCAAGCACATAAATGCGCAAACAAATACATAAACTTGTATAAACCTTCAACTTATAATATCCAATAACACCAAAACAAGCCTCAAGTCCCAATCAATTCAGGTCAGCTACATGAATCCCTTTTCTATATTGAGCTCTATTGAAGACATCGTATTCAGTAATATCAACAAACCTAGATCCTTTCAAACTACAGCATCAAAGTAAATTCTGGTCTATTCCTCCCCTTGGTGCTACCATCTACCTTAACCAAATCACTCTTCCTAACTACTGCCAAGGGCGGCTTTACCACTATATAAGGGGGTTCAAGCAAACCCCTAGCATTCAAAAAATGCAATGAAAAAAATTATTTTTTTACATATGAATTAAATTTTCTTTAGTATTGTGGGGCACTGGATCACTTGTGCAGAGTTAAAAAAAAGTGAAGTCCAATTAAATTTGGATGATGAATACATAGAGATTAAATTATTTTAAGTATTGTCGGCGTTGGATCACTCATGCAGAGCTAAAATTAGTGAAAGTCCAATATGTGCATTTATCGTTTTTAACATATGAAGAATCGTCGATGGATATTGTCAGATACTAAAAGCTTTACGTTGCAGTATCCTTTTGTGAAACTTTGGAATCTATATGTACATTTTCCTTTTGCGTATAATATATCGTGCCAAGTTAAAGTTTATTTTTTGCGTAGAGGTTTTTTTGTCACTTACGTATTATAAAATTTTGTCACCGCTGGATAAAAATCCTAGAGCCCCCGCCCCTGAGTACTGCATCTGCTGATGTACCAAACCACCTTGTTCTAAACTCTCTCATCATATCTTTTAGTGGTGCTACCCTTTACCATTCTGCAAAGATCTTCATTTCTAATTCTATCTAGATTTTCATGTCTAATTCTATCTCGCAAAGTCGAACTGCAAATTTCTCCCAAAATTCTCATTTCAGTTACACACATCTTCCTCCTATAGCCGTATCTTACTTCTCAGTAGCTCAGCACTCCATGCCGTATAACATGACTCCCGTTGTAGTAGTACGGTAGAATTACCGAATTTTGCTATCCATAAACACCAAATGAACAGTAAAACACCGTGGGAAAGAATACAGGCAGACAGAAAGAACTAACCTTTTATCGTCATCGGATTCGGTCTTCTTCTTCTGAGGCACTTGTTCAGTTTCTTGGTCTTCAGCCATTGCAACGAATTCTTCCCCTGCTGTAGAATTCCACTGACCAGAGAATTAACAACTTGGGTTTCTGTATAATTCAGCAGAAAAGATCAAAATCGGGTAGTCCCGGCTAAGTAGCGGAGAACCCTAATTGCAAAATTAAAAGACTTAATAATTGTGGAAAATTAGGTGACGCAGAGATTAGGTGGGGGAGAGGTTGACGATGATGACTAGAGTCGTTGATAGCTCTCGCTGGAATATTGGTTTATTTAAGTATGATTTTTATTTCTTCAAAATGGTTTATTTATTTTTGTTTTTGAATGATTTTTTTTTTTTTTTCCTGTTTTTAAGTTTTGGATTCTCTTGGGACAAAGCAAATCACAGGAGAATTCGAACTAAAAAAAAAAAAAAAAGGTAGTAATTGGTTTGGATGGGAATGAATAAAGTTATTGCAAAAACAGTCGTGTTTTTTCGTCTCGGAAATATTCTCTTCGAAATTTGTTTGGTTTTTCTCTCAGAAATATTTTTTTCCAAAATTTTTAATTGTTTCACCATCCGTGTTTTTTCATCTTTAAGAAATTTCTATCAATTTTTTTACTTTTAGATATATGTAGAGTACATCTATTCAAAAAATAAATTTTTTTGTTAAACTAAAAACAAAAAAATACGCAAACTTGTCAAATAAAATTATTTCGGACAACCAAACAAAGTCACTACTGTATTCGTTTCCTTCTTAATGTTAACGTCTATTAATTTTGAAATTAGGTACATTATTAGAGATGATTATTGATTTCGACATTTAATACTCCCTCCGTTCGAAAATGAGTGGCCTTTTTGGAATTCCGTGCCATTTTAAAATGCTTATATCTTTCGATTTATGAAGTTTTATGTGATTTTGAAAACTTTGTTTAATAGAACTAATTAAAATCTATCAAACAAGATCCATATTGCATATTTTTTAACACTCATATTGAAAGATAAAAGCATTTGAAAATGACACACTTTTCCAAAAATGTCACTCATTTTGGAACGGAGGGAGTAAAATATTGTGTCCTCCTAAACCATGATTGGCTGTTGGATTGGAATCATTTTTATTTTGATGCTAATTAATATAGCATCTCATTTTATCCGCTACTATAGAGGATATCAAGAGATGGGCGGAGTCAACACAATTGTCGTTCATCTGGTATAGCCGTGTTCTCAACAAAGCGGCACATTAGATTGCTTAACATTGTCTTAATAGAAAACTTTTGTTTCATATGGGTTGTATTCAGCCCGAATTAGAGTCTATTTTGATTGAAGATTTGTCTTAGGTTGCTTGTTTCTCTGGTGACATTTTCCAAAAAAGATAAAAATAAAATAAAATAATAATAATTCTATCAGCTACTCTAACTAATTCTTTTTCTAAAAATAAATTCTCCAAATTACAGCATCTTGTAGGTCACATTGAGGAAGCCCAAACCTGATGGCTAAGGCCTAAGGGCCCAAAACGTGAAAACGTACACAATTCGAAAAAGCACAACCAAGTGGGCTTACTTTGTACTATATAACTACAAGCCAATTTAGCTGGCCCAAAAGAGACTCAAAGCAGTCAAACGAAACGATGCATTGATAGTACTTTGTGTGTGTGTGTGTGTTTGATAACACAGTTGTTTGATAACTTACGCACGTCTCTATTAATCCTAGAGGTCCCATCTTATCGTTCACTTGCGAGGGAATGGGAGGGGCTGTAGTGCACTTGTTGCACTACACAGTCGTGTAGTGCGGCCGATCCGACCATCCATCTCGGTACGGATGGCTTGAATTTAATCCAAGCTCTCACAAATCCTAGCTGTCCACTGTTCGGATGAAAATCCGAACTGTCCATTGCAGAGATGGACAATCAAATTGACCACACTACACTGCGGGGGTGCACTACAGCATTCCCGGGTCCCTTGCAAGGATTCCAACTAAAATCAGAGCAAAGCTCTTTACGGACTTCAAAAGAAGTTGAAAGCAGGTTTTTGAACATAAGACTTAATAAGGAAACAAACTTCTAAGTCTCAGGCTTAACCATTAGACCAACGACTCTATCTGAACAATCAATTGCGTGAATAAATACGGTAACAAAATTAAGGAAATGTTTGTTACTGTAGTTTTCTTTTTTCACAAATGTACCCTTTTTACCTAAGGAAATTAACCAAAGAAAATAAAAAGGTACATATCGTAAACCACTTTACTAAGTCAACTTCAAATTCTACAATCATCATGGTTGAACATTTTGAGCATACATTGTTTTAGTAAGAAATCAGCAAATTGCAAAAGATGATCATGTCAACGGCTGAGTGAGCGATATATAGTCATTAGAAAATTTGAATGTTCCGAATGATAGATGTCATGACTTCATATGGCGACCGGCCCATTAGTACATATATATCAAACGCCTGGAGTCGTATATGTGTTTATTGTCTAGCATGCACTGCGGAGCGGACGATCCATCATCATTAGAGAAAAATTACTTTTAAATTAACAACCAATTCGTCTGGGAATAATTTGAAAAAGCTAGAGCTTTCACTGTCAATTATGTAATACTAGTAGTAGTTAATTTATTAAGTATCTTTCTTAAGCACATTAGTTGGCCATGATTTGTCGAGTTGATCATATATACTTAAGGCTGGCCATGTTCTACGCCCAGTGTCAATGTATATTCAAAATTTTGAACTCTATATATTCAAAGTTTATAAAATCTTATAAGCACAAAAGTCAGTGCACAAAGATCTAAATACAGATATGTTCGGGATCATCCGATGCACGTGGCTTTACGAAATAACGAAAGACACATATGCATCGAACTAACTCTGAACACACCCATCCATGGGTTGTCAACATGGTAAGGGCGAACCTGCGCTTGGAACATAGCAGGGTTCGATTCCCCCTGGAGACAAATCATGATTTAAGTGGGGGGCCATAGCGGTGGGTTGTTGTGCTAGTCTCCCCCGAGATTTGGATTACGCAGTCGGGTCCAATAGTGGCTCGACTGCAGGGTTATTCCTCGGTTACCAAAAGAAAAAAAAAAAACTATGAACACAACTGTTTCCAAGTATGTGCACGGAAATTTGTTCTTTTATAATCCTTTGGTTCATTAGCGGCCATGAAATAATCATGATGCATCACAAATATTACTATAAACGACAGGTGTGTTTGAAATCGTCTGATGCATGCGCTTCACGCAAAATAATGGAGAGTCCATATGCATTTAGACAATTCAGGACATATATATGTATTCGAATTTACGCATGAAAATTTGCATACGTAAAATTATATTGGTCTTCGTTTATAAAGTTTTGGTTCATCCGTCCATGAAATCATCATGCATCATGATAACTATAAATGCAAGTCTCAATTATTCTTGCTAGGCGATATTATTAACATAGGCAATATTCTTTTTGCTTTTATAATCTTTCTGATGTTAACAGCCACCATACTTTGGGGTTGTTTGTTAGTTGAGCAACCGTGGAATTTGTGGAGAGAGAGAGAGAGAGAGAGTGGGTTGTTATTTGTTTAGGTATTAGTGAAGCCCATGAAAGCTACAGAACGAAGCAGGGCTAGCTCTTCTTATGGAAACAAATGGCAGATATAATTCGTGTGGATGATGCTCAGATTATAGTTAATTATAAATCAGAAAGGAGGCTAATTTTGGCACTCCGGTACTTTTGTAGGTGGGAGTTCCACTTTTTACTTGACTTCACGTTAAAAGTGGAGCACGAAATCAGGAAATATCGTGACAAGTGTGGTCACTTGATCTCACTTTTGCTGTGACTGTGAGTCTACTCTCCCAATATTGGCTTTTTTGTAATATTAATTCAATAAATTCAAAAGTGAAACTATCATAAATGATGTAATGTACAAGCAACAATCACGTGTTATGCACGTGATATAAAAAAATGTGTAAGAGGCATAAATTTTGGAAGAAAAAAAAATAGTAGGAAAATGGTTAGCATCGTATATAGCTTAATTTATAGTTTAGAATGATTGCGAAAAAAATTTAGAAATTGAATTGTCAATTTAATTATGAGAGATATTTGATTTTAGATTTTAGAAATTGAATCTGAAGCTAAAATCTGTATCCAGAGTTATCGTAAACACGTTCTAAGCTACTTGGCAAGTGAATAACTGTACCCTTTTTCTTTCTTTCTTTTTTTTGTAGGAAACATTAACCCAGAATATAATAACTGTACTCAATTGTTTGTTGAAATCAGTAATGGAGACAAATTAGAGCATTGTATAAAACAAAATTGGAATGGTACGCAGGACTCCATGTGAAGACAACTTAACTACCACATGAAGACAGCTAGAGAAAGTACTAAGTACAAATGATAGGGTACAAGTAAATAAATCAAAATGGAGGGCCTTTCTGAAAATAACAAGAGTAACTACCCAAAAAAACAAAATTTGATCAACTTTTTAGATAAATTAGTAAATTTATGGTATCTGATTTTGTCACTTCTCTATTTGTTAACCCCACTTCTCCTATTGTTTTTGTGAAGTGAATTCAATAAAACACCCAGCAAGGGTGTTTTGTTTTAGTAAATTTTTCTAATAAAGTGTAAAGATATTTTAGTAAATTCACTTAAATAAAAACAAGGGGAGTGACATTAACAAACAGAGGAGCCACTTCTCTATTTGTTTACCCCACTTCTCCTCTTGTTTTTGTGAAGTGAATTCGGTAAAACATCCAGCAAGGGTGTTTTGTTTTAGTAAATTTTTCTAATAAAATGCAAAGATATTTTAGTAAATTCACCTAAATAAAAACAAGAAAAGGAGTGACATTAACAAACAGAGGAGTGGCAAAATCTGCTGCCCAATTTATTTACAATGTAACTAGTCAAAGTTTGAAGGAAGATTGACCTTAAAAACTCAGTCTCCAACATGTTTAACTTATTGGATTGCTCCCAATGTATGATTCAAAGTGTCCAATTCGCAATTAAACAAAAGTCAAGGGGAAAATCCAAGAAAAAAAATCCAACACCAACCGAACCTAACAATGGACATTTATATTAATTATTATTACTACTATTATAGTGTCTAGTGACTGTTGCAGCGTCTGGAGCTTGAGACAACTCATAAAGTTTTTTAAACATTTGTGCCCTATTACTATTCCAAGCAATTTTCTTCGAGTGCTATTTTATTCACCTCTTGAAAAAGCGAGTTTACATTATTATGAGGTCTATGCGGAATTTAATTTTGATGATCTGAATCGTTTATTTTATAAGAAAACTTTGTTGTTAAAATCCCTCGAACTTTGTAACGCATTTATCTTGTTAAAATCCCTCGAACTTTGTAACGCATATATCCGAACCAACTCAGCACCCTTGTAATCTCAATGAGAGCGAGGGAGTCAAAACTTGTCGAATACAAGAATTACTCTTTTTTTTTATTATTAGGAAACCTTTCCAATATGTTGTTTCTTCCTTCCCGACTCTTTCTTGGATTGTCGTTCATTTTTATTTTTTTTTATAACCAAGTGTCCGGGATTGCGCTCACCTTGAGTAATCGTGCAGATTCCTACATGGTTGATATAGTGTTTAATATAAGTTGTAAAATTCTCTTTACTCCCAAGTAAAGTTCATTACCCTCTGTCAAAACGAAAAAAGACAACAACAAAAAGAAACGCATGGCCCACAAAAAAATTCAAACAAGATATTGTAATTGAATGAACTTTTAATCAAATGTTTTTGACTCGTTAAAATTCAAAACAGATATTAAATCAAAGTCGATTTTTTAATTGGATTTTTTTCTTATTTATTTTTCTATTTATTTGCTAGCTTTGCGTTATTTTTTGGCGAATCATTGGACCACATAAAAATTGTGTCACGTGACCATGTTCGATTTGGGTTTTGAAGCAGGTATTTAGATTGATGGATGGAGAGAGATAGATGGAGAAATTTTATTAGATTCCATGTCCAAGGATTTTGAGAACCCAAAACGGACAAGGTTTTGAGAACCCAAAACGACCAAGGTCGTGATGCTATGCCACGGAAGCAGATTCAGTCAAGTGTGCTATGGTCAAATTTGGTCTAATTTTGGGTCTTTCCGGGCCCACAATAATAATCGGAACCGTTCACTTTTTAGAGCTCGCCGAGTACATTAACCTAATTAAAAATCACACTTATCCGATACCATTGATATGATTTTGAAATGCATTAAGCTTCAAAAAATTCTATTACATGGATTGTAACCCAGTGTCGCACTTGTTTTTTTCCAAACTTAATGCATTTCGAAATCCTGTTAAGTAGTATCAGATCAACGTGATTTTTGACCTGATTAATATTTTCAGCGAGCTCTAAAAAGTGAACGGTTTCGGTCATTATTATAGACCCGGGAAGGGTCCACAAATGGACCAAACTTGACCATAGCACACTTAGACCGGATCTGCTCCCCCACGACCACAAAAGAATTTTTTCGCGGCGGAAAGAGTGGAAGAAACACAAAATTAATCCAAACAAAGCACAACCAACCAACGACCCAGTCAACACTACCAAAGAGACCCCACTCACCCCCCATGGGAAGCACATCCACATCCTCCACTACCACCGTAAATCACACAGCCCACACTATAATGCCGTGCGAGCCCCAAACGCGCCTCCCGCGCGTGCTCTCTACGTGACTATGGACTCGAGTGAAGGAAGAAGGCTGGGTTTTGTTTTTTTGGGGGGGGGAGGGGTGGTGGTGGTGGTTTGGGTCCGCAACTAACAAACCAGACCAGACGCCCCACTATCTGAGTTTATCACGCTGCCCTCCTTAACTGATTTCCAAAACCACAAATTTCTTTAATTTCTAGATTTTTGCTCTTGAAAATAAATACGTAATACTAATCGATTATATGGATCAAATGTAAAATTTCAAAAAAAAAGAAGAAGCAACAACCCTAAAATTCATGCCACAATAATTCTTTCGTTTGTCTTTCGGACACGCTCTCAATCTTCGGTCTCTCGGATTTGAATAGGTTATTTTTTTCTTGAAAAAACCCGTCCAGTTGTTCACAATCACACTCATACTTCTTGTCCTGCGCAAACGCACGTGAGTTATGTGACTCGGCACACCCTTTTCCATATGGAAGTGTACCTCCAACTTCCAAGTATCCAACACCACCACCACCCAACAATCGCAGCGGCACAAAAGTGATAAGAAACCCAACCGCATCTCTTACGCGTGCTTGTTGCCGCTTGGTCTAAGGTCAAAGAGAAAAGGCATGGATGGCAGTGCCTTGATACTCTTTTCTTTCGTACATTTTTATGGGAACCATTCACGTAGTACCCAAAAAAAAAAAATATTGTGGGTTGGGGAGGGTAATAGGGAAATGGGTCTCTAATCGTTCATCTTGATAATCGACAACTCAGATCTTAATCAAGTAAAGAACTGATCAATTTTGTAAACAATTTGTGTGCGTTTAGATTCGATTCGTTCGTACCGAAATGAACAATTTCTCTATACCCATTAGGTAAAGAGCTATTCAACAGCATGTCCGAATATGACATTAGGGTACCAATGTGACAATGCCTAAAGATCATTGAATAACATTTCTGCATGTTGGCTGGGAGAGGGGGACCCCTAAACTAACAAAATCAGACTTGGGACCCACTATTTTGAGTCTATCACGCTTGCCTTGGGGTCCAGCTAAGCGTGACAAGACAATAATAGTGGCATAGGAAAAGGCATGATGGAAGTATAGAGCAGAGCAGGGGGTGAGCCACCAGGCAACATTGATGAGTTCTCTCTCTCTCTTTCTCTCTCTCTCTCTCTCAATAAATAAGATTTGCAATATGGCGTGAGTAGATAAAGAAAAAAATCCCCCCAAAAGTACAGAAAATAAAATCAAAGACTTCTTTTTGCATTATTGCAGTGCTCCCACACTGATAGACACAACTAATCTCCCACTCCACAAGTCTTCCTTCTTAAGCAATATATGTACATATATGCATGTTTGTATACATGCACATGCACATGCATGCATGAAATTCTTTGACGGATCCTATAGGGCGGCTGATCCGACCGTTCATTTTGCCAATGGACGGCTCGAATTAAACTCAAGCCGTCAGCGTCAGAATGGACGGCCGAATCAACCCCTAGAGCCCCTGTAGTGCGGGCTGCTGCACTACAAGATTTCCAAATTCCATTTTAAAGAGCAAAAAAAAATTGGGTACATGCTCGAACGCATTTTAATGTTGGCCGAGACATTCGGTTATTTGAAGAAAATGAGTTTATGTCTGCACACAATGATACATATATGTACAAATTATAATGATACAAAAGGGCTGACATTAGGGAAGGGAAAGTCATTCGGCATGTTCTTTTCCAGAGGGGTCACTTCATTGCTTAATTAGTTAGAACTGCTTTTCCTCATTAAAGAAATAATCAAGCTTAGTTGGCATTAATTAATGTTAAAACTACACCTAACTAACTAAAGCCAAGCGCATTCATCGATGAAAAAAACAAAACCAAATTGTGCTTTGGCAGTTTCGAATCTCCCACAACACTAACAAAGAACACAAAAACCCAGCTTCATTGGTAGATGAAAAGACTCCAAAAACAGGAGAGAGAAGAGAGAGAGAGAAGAGAGAGAGAGGGGCCCGAGATAATGCCATGGTCAAACGCCAGCATCGAGGCATGTGATGTGAAACGAGGAAGAAGAAAATCTGGAGCCTTTTTCGGCTTCTGTGCTTCATACCCTGAACCCATCTAAAATGGAAAATAAAAAAAATAGTTTAGCAATTTTTTTATCCCCTTATTATTTTATTTGTCTTTGTTGCTGTTTAAACCGAATTTAATATTAATAGTATTTAATAAGTATAACCCTAACAGAGTAGAAAAACAAATATTCGAATGAAAAACTACACTAAAACTTATAATCAAATATTTTATTTTGGAGTATTTTGTTGCACCAAAATGTATTGTGGACTCAGAACTGCGTACTGAAAAATTTAAGTCAAAATAAAATGAATCTAAACTAGGTCAAAGTAGTTAATTAATAACAGGTTCAAATTAGCAAAATGACAGATAGAGACAGAGCCATGTTCCATAGATAAAGAGTACAGACAGAGACAAAGACAGAGCCATACAAAAAGACAGAGACAGACGTGAGCAAAAGTGGGGAGGGGGAGAGAGAGAGAGAGAGAGAGAGAGAGAGAGATTAACGCAAATCATTTTCATTATTAGTATTAAAACAAGATCTGATTCCAGGCCATGGTGTGTGGGTTGGAAACAGCATTTGCTACAAATCAAGCCAGCAAATAAACCACATGAGAACAAGTAAAGGGTTGTTTTGTAATTCCACCAAAACATTACTCCAACCCCCTACTCTTCTTCTCATTACTACAGACTCCCAACTTTCACAACATTTTATTTTATTTTCTTCATACTAACAAGAAAGAGAAACAAGCCACCACTCCTCTTGTTCCAAATTCCCAAAAAACCCACAAAGTTAATTGCAATTCAGCCCAGTATCTTTTTATTATTACCCTACCACTACCCAAAAAACCATTTCTTCCTCTTTCTTCCTAAAATATTCATCATCTTCTTCATTTAAATCTTCTTACCACTATTTCTCCCCTAATTCTATAACAATATCCTAATAATTTCCTAACCCAAACTACTACTTACTAAAAAAACACTTCTCCCCTATTTTTCCTTCTACCTTGAAAATCACCCCTATCCGAAAAACTTCCAAAAAACAACCCTAGTACCATCGCCCCCCGAGGTTTCAAAAAAAAGCACGATTGGATTGGGGCGGATCAGTAGCTCCACTCGGAAGGCAAACGGAGCTGCTGCTCATGGTTCATGCCCGCCACCTGTGCCCTGACGTTGCGCCTCTGTTGAGCCATCAGCACATTGTTCCGGTACTTCAATGCAGCAGCATCTGAATGCACAAACACAAACAAACAAAAATTTGTAAGTTCAAAATTTGAAACAAATACCTACTCAACAAGACAAAAAAAAAACTGTGGGTCCAGTGGCAGTTACCCGAATATAAACTGTGTATTGACCAAAGTCCGCAAACATTTTGAAAGATTATGTGACAAATCTCGTTATTAAATTACAAATACAGATTGAAATACTTCTACTTTATTTCTGTTTGAGGTTAAAGAATGTTTATAAACAGCTCATTTCTTCAAGTATGTTTGTTTATCTAGTTCGTGCATTTTGTGTGAATCTAGACATAATTTGAACGTAAGATACTACTCCTGAGATTTATACAAGAAATAAACAACCAACTAGATAGATAATACATTGAATAAATCCGCACTAATACTATTTCTGGCCAGAAGCAGTAATAGTACTAAAACAAACACAGCTGTATATACATGTGCGTTTCACACTGAAGATGTGAAAGCCCACAACAAATTGGACGATTTCAAACACGGGTGGCATTCAAATACTTACCCATTTCTTTAAGAATAGTGTAACAAGCAAACAAATTATTTAACACTTTTTTGAACCACAAGAAAAAAACAAACAAATCAAACTTGAATCAACAAAAACTGCTCTCAACTTCTACAGAACCTTATTACTTGGTTTTACACAAATTTCGCGAGCGCGAATGCGAAAGCGTCTGCAAAATGCCTCCCGACCGACTAAAATTCGCGAGGATTAAGAGCATGAGCGCGTGCAATTTGAAGGATTATGTGACTAAGGTCTTACCATAATCTGCGGTTGACGTCCTGTTAAACTGAGCCTGATGAAGATGAGGTTGAGATTGGACATCCATGGCCTCCAAATTCAAGTTCAGAGCCTGCACCACTCTATCCGGAAGCAAAACCGTCGCACATGCTGCTAAATAAAAGCACAAAAAATCCAGATAAATAACCCCGCAAATAAAAGAAAATACGAAACATATCTGGCAAAAATCATTCGACTGTTTACAAACCTGGCTTCTTTCGGGTCTCAGTTGGGCTACCGACCCGGCGGGGCAAGAAAACCCCCGTACCAGCGCATTCCCTTTTCGCCCCATTACCATTTCCAAGAAACAAAGCTCTCATCCCAGACCCTGCCTGTGGTTGCTGCTGCTGAGACTGTTGCAGCGTAGGCCAAGCCGCCGGCGACAAACCCAAAGTACGGCCGCCGCCGCTGGTTCTTCCCCTGTTCTGAACCACCTGGTGCGCCACCTCCGGCTGCCCCCAAATCGTAGTCCCCTGCTGCTGTTGCTTCATCATCTGCTGCTGCTTCAACTGCTGAAACTGCACACCCAATAAAAACCCAGTTAGAAAACCGAATCGGAAAATAAATTGCAGAAAAGGACGGGATATTAATTCGCAATTACTTGGGCGACTTGCAACTGCTGGTACGAGAGGGACTGCTTGTTGTTGGGCTGAAACCCTTGGTGGGTCTGCTTCAAGACGGGACTGGGGTTACGAGGGGGGCAAAACAGTCCTTCCTTCTGGTAATACCCACCAACAAAACCTTCGTTGGGGGTAGGATTGCTCATTCTCATCCTGGCGACCTCTCCTGCGGCCGCGTATAGGAGACTCCAAGCGGTGTCACTTCGGTTCAACGGTGCAGCCTGAGGCGGCGAAGTTCCCAGGGAAGGGCCGTTGGGGCTTCCCCTGCTCGAGCCCTCTCTCTGATAACCACCCATGAAACTGGACAGCGTCGATTGCGGCGAACCGGCCACAACCCAAGGCTATTAAAACACAAAATAGAACAAAACCCACAAGAAATTAGAGTAAATTAACAAAACCCACTAATAAAAAAGGCAGCGAAATAGTTTTCAGGGAACTACCTTTTGGTTTTCGTAGCAGAGAGCAGAGTCGGCTTTGAGCAAATCGTCCAGGAGAGTGGACCGAGCCAGCTTCCGGGTTAACCCGGCGAGGTACTCATCCTCGTCGCTCTCGGTCTCGGTGGAGCTGACAACGGACTCCACGGGAGAGCTGAGATCCGAATGGTAGTAAGGCCCGAACCCGGACGGGTACTCGTAGGGGAAAAGCAGCCCGGAATCGGCTTCTCTGTTCTTCCTGTTGATGTTGCTGCTGTTGTGGGTCTTGGTGAAGTCCATGAGTATGTCGTCGTCGGTAAGGAACTGGGGAGGCAGCCAGAACTCGCCGTCGTCCAAATTCTCCGCCATACGAAACGCCAACAGACAGATGTAGAAGAAACTTGGGGAAAATATCAAACAGAGGTGTGGGGTTTTTGATGACCCTCTGTTTTGTGGGTTTGCTGCTTCTTTAAGATTCAATTATAGTAGTAGTCCGTCCCCCGTTTGCTGGTTTATTTCACCGGGGGAAGGGACCCAGAACAAAAACAACCCAAAAGCAAAAAGAGAGAGAGAGAGAGAGAGAGAGAGAGAGAGAATTCTTTGGAGGAGTGGAGAGAGAGGGGGGAGGGAGCGAGGTTTATAGGGTATTTTAAGAGGGAGGGAACCCTAGGAGGGGGTGTAACCCACGTGGGTAGGGGTAGGGTGGATGGTACGCGCCACTGAGACTGTGTCACTGTGGAGTGGGGAAAAAGGGGTTCGTGCGGAGTTGTAGCCAGGTAAGACACGCGTAGATATACAGATTTGTATATGTATGTGTCTAGAGACCAGAGAGTAATATCTTCTGGGCGTTGGGAGGGTGGGTCCTAGTTGTCAGTTGTGTATTTCAAATAAATATCTTCTCTCCGGCTAGCAAATGTTAACTGGTCAGTCCAGTTTCTTGCTTTTGACATCGAAACCGTTCTTTTTTTAAAAAATGTGCTTCACTAACTAAAATATAATTAATTTTTAAATTTTAAATTAAAAAGAATGTATTATTAGAAAATAATCTGTATCGTGAAGCAAAAAATAAGCACTTAAAAAGTAAACGATCTTATGGTAACGGGGCTTAACTAGACTCGATGGTTAAGGAAGAATTGTATCTCAATCGCCTATTTCAGCAAACAATGATATAGATTTGCTATACTCTAATCGGGTTTTTTATACAAATCTAATCCCTTAAAAATACTTCTATATGATCAACTTCTATAATTTCATTCTGGGATTGCAAAGAAGTCAAATCCTATCCATATTACTACATGTGCATGAGCCTTTGTTTTTTGAGGCTTTTGCACATTCAATCTTTAAATCATATTTTACGTGTTCAAATGCAATTTTAAATAATTTTTTTTTTAAAAGAGAGACATTTAAATTGAGACGGAAGAAAAAACAATGAACTTCAATTAAGGAACCGGAGAGTATTTGGAATTGGAGGGTAAATTCAAAAGAAAATTGGAGGGGGCGTTGAGCATGTGAGTGTGGTGAGGTGAGGACGAGGGTGGGGTCAAATTCTCATCATTCTTTTTTCTCTTTCCACTCTTAAAAAATGAAAAAACAAAACAAAACAAAACAAAAAATCAAAATTTGAAAAACCTTGAGCGGCAGTGGCAGCAGTTAGCACAAAAGCAGCACAACGTGGTCGCGCCTCTTTTGTTTTACGGTACCCTGTGCTCCCTCCTACACAAAACATGCACGCTACAGCAGTACTTTAGCATTGTGGAAACGGAGATTTTGCAGAGCCATGTTTGTCCTCATCCCCCGGTCGACTTGGCACCGCCCTGTATTTTACCCCCTGTTTTTGTCTTGTATTCACCAAATTAGCCTAGCTGTCGAAATGACGGATTTACCCCATCATTCCGGAGTAATCATTCTGTGGTTTTGGTTACACTGTTGCCCACCGAGGGCCCCGAAACCCGTGGGCATGATCTTCTTCGTTTTTGAGTTTTAAAAAATTTCTGAACACAATTTTCAATAAATTTTCTTTATATATCTATCTCTATTCATTACTTAAAAAAACCTTTCTCAAAATTCAACCAAACATGATTATATTTCGGGATGACCATTTTGATCTGACCCTACCCGCTTCTATCTCTGCCCAGAATAAGTTGGAGATTCGGGGATTTTTCATAAATCAAGTAGGACATGTGGATGGCTTTCATAAAAAAAAAATGGGGGGAACATGTAGGAGTTGAGTGTATGTCATATTTCTCTCCATCTCGCATCTGTCCGAATTGGGAAATCTTGTAGTGCAAGGTCCTGTAAGACATTCTGCAGGACACATGCGGGCCATCGATTTTGAAAATAAATGGTTGGATATAATCCGAATTTTTACAAATCCTACCCGTTCATTGTTTAGATGAAAATCCGAGTCGTTCATTGCCAAGATAGACGGCCGAATTGGCCGACACGTGTAGTGTGGCACGTGCACTACAGCAAACTTTTATCTTCTTAACTCGTCATATTTCTTTTCTTACTCGTAGATTTAATTATCTGAAAAACTATTTTCGGTTCTCTTAATCTAAAATTTGGAGGGTAAAAAACGATGTCAAATTTTTTGGCTGTTATGTGTGGTTCTTTTCGTTTGGACATTTGAAATGATTAAATTTAGTGTGTTTCCGCTATAGTAGTATTAGACTATAGGCCAAAAATATCTCTAGTAAAATTAACAAAAATTACATTCAAAATTGTAAATTGGTACTACCTTTCTATAGATTTGAAGGGTGAGTTTATCAGAAGTTCACTCTAGCTGGCTCTATAAATTTGATCATTTTAATATTAACAATAATTTAAAAAGTTGAAAAAAAATCAAAAAGTAAGCTCTTAAACACGTTAAAATAGATGATAAAAATGAAAATAAAAAACACGTCGGAGTAGTACTATGTTGTTTGACTATCGTGCGTGCAGAGCATGTAATAATTTCTCCCGATGCATTTAATGCTTGATGGGACGGGGTAGAGAGAGGGTGGTAGTACAATTCGTGTCTTTGTGGGTAGCCTGCCTGCAACTGTTACAAGCTGCTGTGAAAGTGATATTCAAATCTGCGTGCAGAAGATTTGTCGGACGGCAGACTTCGGAATGGGATATGAGATCCCCTCCGATCCGATTCCATTCCAACATACCCAGGAGTTGTATCCTCTCTCTCTCTCTCTCTCTCTCTCTCTCTCATATACTCATACCTATGGATGATTTCGATTCGATTGAACTAGGTGAAATTTTCGAAAATCGATTTAGTTCGATCCAAATATTTTCAGAACTGATTCCAATCAGATTTGAGTTCGGTTCAAGATGCGATCAGTTCGATTGGAAATTTCGATCCACCCAAAATATAAAATTTCCATTCAATTAAAATATATACGTAAAATATATAGTCGATCGGTTAGGTTCAGTTTGGTTTGGCAAAAATTTTAGGAAACCGAGACAAAAACGATTTCGGTTCGGTCCAGTCCGAAAAAATTCTTCCATCACACCTACCGAAAATCGAACCGATCGATCTTTTTTTTTTTTGATCCATCGGATTTTGTAACACCTCTACTCATACATTCTTCTTGTCTTGTTTGCATTTGACTCACGCTGTGTCATTTTATTACTACTACTAAAGCCATGTTTCCCTAGGTGTATTCTACTAATTAAAATAAGTATTTATTTTTTTAAATAAGTATTAATTCTTTGAATTAAAAAAGATGTATTGTGAGAAAATAATTTATCTCATAAAGTGATAAATAAGTACTTAAAAAAAAGAATCTCAACGGAATGGGTTATTTTTTGAATTAAAGATGATGTATTGTAATTTATGAATGAATGATTTGTCTAGTAAAATAGAAAATAAATACTTGAACAATTTAAATACTCTCTATTGGAGACCGTGTAACTTTGATAAATAAATAAATAAATAACTTCGGAAATTTTTTTTTTCATCATGCAAATTATCTCATCGATTACTTTCAAAGAGTGCAAAAAAGTTGGAAAAATATTACGAAAAATACAATTTTTTCAGTTTCTCATATGAGACTTTTTTTTTTTTTTTTGTCATAGTTTATACATCAGAGGAGTATGGAGGAGTTAAGGCAGATTTGGCTTTAAAAGTTAAATAATAACTTATTGTTTGTTACTTAGCCAATAACATTACCTTCAAATAAGTTTGAAATTGTAACGACCCGAATTTTTGACTCAATTTTTTTAATACAAATTTATATTGTTAAATTCCTAATTCAATAATTAATTAGATTGAATAATTAATATATATTATTATGTGTACAATTGATATTATTTGCATTATTGTATAAGATATGTATTTAAACTTTAGATATACAGGGAATCAGTTATTCATATTCATCTTTTATCTTTCCTATCTAAATCCTAAGTAGAACTCTATTCAAACTAACTCTCTACTTCTCTATCTCTCATCCTATACATAAAAGCGTCCAGATACATTCTCACCCTGTACATACATGCGTCCATATACATTAGAATTGAAAACTCCCCCCAAATGTGGCACTTGTCCCATATCCTTTTATCATTATCAGTATCACTCTCCTTCCTCATTCCACCACTTCTACACTTATCCTCTCACCTTCTTACTATCTTATTCTCTCTCATTATACATACCCACATAAATCCGAAAATTTAACACCAGCATATTATTTCACTCTCAATTCTATTGTTGAGTCTAGAATAGAGAGAGAGAGAGAGAGAGAGAGAGAGAGAGAGAGTTGTGGCCATAGGTGTGTGCACACCGTGAGTTTCGTTGGCACACCGCTGCTGCGGGCCCTGTTGGAGTGCCACCGAATGCTGCCTCGAGATTTCAGAACCACCACGGCGATCTACGGACACCGTACAACATTTATTCGGACTTAGAATCGCGTTTGAGGTAGTTTTCCGGAAATCCGAAACCTTTATCTGCATTTTAATTGAGTTACTTAGATTTAAAGTTTATTGAAGATGATGATCTGCTGTTAAATTGTTAATTTATTTTTAGCCCTATTTATATTAAAATTTAGTCCGGTTGTGCTAAAATGATTAGTGTTATACCCTGTGAAAATTTATGATCGTGTAACAAGTGTTTGATTGTGAAATTACTATTAATGATGCATTGTTGATTTGTATTTGAGTGGACGTTTACGTGTTTAATAAATTATTGGGATAGATCAATGTTTATGAAATATTCACAAGAATATTTTACTAGTAAATTTTTTTTTAAATTGTAAACAATAAATATTTTAGATTATATATTAGTAATCTTTAACTCTAATAAATATTTACTAGAATAGCCTCGCATAATTTTGTTGTTATGAAAATCTCATATTAATATTTAATACAGTTAGTAAATACTAAATTTAGCAATAAGTATTTTTCAATAAAAAAATTTATTTGTAAAATCTATAAATAATATGAGAGTTAAAGAAAATATTTAAATAGTAGAAATATTTTATAAAATTTCTAAACGAGAGAAATAGACTTAATTTTAAGTGTGGTAATTAATTATTTGACTGAATATTATTTTGTTACTCACATGATAAATTCTATGACATGATTAATTTTATCGCATGGTTATGTGTTGTTAGTACTTTTAGTTGAAATGTTGAACCGTGTGATATTTTGTTGTGGTTGTAGATTGGACAAATAGGTTCCCTGGGTGGTTACGAGTAGTGACTCACGTAGACGATGTTAAGTAAATGGAAACTGGTAAAGTGTTGGAAGTGTGATTGTGTGGATTGTGATTTGAGCCATGGTGATGACAAGGGTAACCGATGGGGCCCTGTGTTGAAATGGGTTACCTGAAGGGCCCGGTGTTGTGACGCTAACGTATGATACGTCATGGGAAGTTTCTCTTCGAGGAAGAGAATGGGTCCCATGAGACGGTTATAGTTAGTGAGACGTTAATGTATGATACGTCATGGGAAGTTTCTCTTGGAGAAAGAGAATGGGTCCCATGAGACGGTTATAGTTAGCGTGGGGTAGTGGATGTCCGACCCTAATGTACGATACGTCATGGGATGACTCGATCCTCCTGTTATGGTCTTAAGTGAGAACATACTCGGTACATAACTTAGATGCGCTCACCTGGGACCCTGGTGCAGGACAAGCAAGAGGAAGGGTGGACCCATGAGACGATTGTAGTTAGTGGATGTGGGAGGAAAGGATCTCGCGGAGAGAATCCTTAGATTATATGTAAGATGATGGATAGTAAAGAAAAAGACGATGTGTTATTATTTTGTACCTTCGGTGTATTATGAATTATTATATTGTTGATCTGCATATTGTGGTATTGGGTTTTAGGATTTCTACTTAGTGAATTATCACTCAGGATACGTTTGTATCCTGGCAAATCGTTTGTTTCGGCGTTCAATTTGCCAGAGTGTGCAGGATTCCATAGTGGAGCAGTTGATACAAGTGGGACCCCTGGATTGGAGTCTGGGCCAACGTTGCTTGGAATTCGTGTCAAAACTAGAGTCGCTCTGGAGTTGCTTTTATTAAACAAATGTACATAGATTTTCGTATTATTTTGAAATTGTAATTTTTGTATAAGGATAAATAAGGGCCTAATAGTTTGTAAAATTCAGTGTATTTTAGGGTTAATGCTTCCGAAATTTCTTTAAAAATCGGGGCGTTACAGAAATACCCCAAACGTAGGGCTAGATTGTCGATAGCATAATAACCGAAAAGTCCGGAATCGTACCCACAGAGAATCGGTAATAGTTTGCTCGAATTGTAGGTTTTATGTGATGAATTTCGGCGTTTAAGACAGCCAACTTTTGATTTTGCTTTGAAATTAAGTAGAATGACTTGCTAAAAGACTAGAAAATAGTTTGATAATCTTAAAAAAGGCAAGTCTAGGGATTATCCATCACTTGACAAAGGCCGCTATCGGTTCTTGATTATAACTCAAGTAAGAGTCATGACCGCGTGCTCACACTTGAAAGATTTAGCTTTAAAGACTGCATTTATCAAAAGATGTGATTTATCGAAATTAAACCAAGTTGTTTTACTAATGAATCAAACACGTAAGAGGCCAAGAGCTCTAGGCATACCGCGTGCCAAGACCGCTTGCCTAAACGGCATGTCAAGAAGTTAACACCCCTAGTTTAGACCCAAAAATGGCTAGGTTAATCTAATTTTCTGAAATCATGCTTTAAGCCTAAGGGTTCAAGAACCAAACAACAACCTAAATCTTTGGGAAAGATTAACCCAATACTTAGCCAAAAAACTACTCAACTATGCTTAGAGAACAAAACATAGAGCTAAAAAGAGACATGACATTTAACCGAAGAAAACAAAAATAAACTTGATATTAACAAAGATCCAAGCTGTAGCTACAACATTAATACATGAGAAAATATCAAAATACTTAAACTTACTTGAGTTCTTGAAGATTGAAAGCATGAAAGATTAAGAGGGTGTTCCGGTTTCTTTAAAAAAGAATTTTTAGAAAAAGAAGGTAATTTCAAGCTCAAAAATCATGTATTTACACAAATAATTTTCTTACCAATATGGATCTTGTTTGATAGATCTCATTAAGATATTTTAAAGGTGCAAAAAAAAATTGAAAAAATATTTTTTATTTTCATTATATTTGAATTTGAAATTACCTTCGTTTGAAAAAAAAAGTACTTTTTTAAAAAAGTGGAACACCTTCTAATAACACAAAATGAAAATCCTAGAAAGTAAGAAAAAAACTTAGGCCTAAATCTAACCAAGGGGCATCCTTTCCATAAAAGGCTTACAAGCCTATTTATATAGCTCTAAAGTTAAGCTACAAAGGACCAAAAAGTCCCCTCAAAATATCCCAAAAATATTCCATAAGTGGAAACTTTTTATAAATAAAAGGTTGAACAATTTAGCTTAAAGTGCTGGTCGCAGAGCAGAGGTACCGATACCTATGTTATGAGATATCGATACCCAGTTAACTGTTGAGCACTAGATCAAAATGGTACCGATACCTATGTTTTGAGGTACCAGTACCTTTGCTGCAAAACTGTAGAACATGGCAGCTAGCTTTACAAAACCTTGTATTGCCCCGACGGCCTTCCGATGCTTCATTCCTTGATCAATGGGACTTGACGGAGGAGTGTCGTATGGCCTTGGTCTCTCAGGTGCCCTCGAGGGCTATCCTTGATGCATTCACCTTACTTTCGAAGCTTTGGCACGCTCCTTGTCGTTCTTGACCACCGAATGTCCTCTGAGGCTACTTATAGTGCCGTTAGGTTCCGGTGACAATGAAATGCATGCCGTCGGGCACTTGGACACTAGGTTGCACCCCAAAGCAGCCATTGGTGTTCAAAACCGTCTTATTAGCACATTTTACCTAAAACAACAAAAATACATTGCGTGCAATATCAAATGAAAACGAAAACTTAAATGCGTAAAAACCACAAACTAGAGGACTTTAAGCACCAAGATTATACAACCTTGGGTGCTTATCATTTGTCTTTATTCAAAAAAATCGTAATTGTTAGTTTTGCGTTAAACTTTTGTGACTTATTGATTCGTTTCGGCGAGAGAAATCGAAAAAATAAAAAGTTTTGACCAAAGCTCATAAACTTTTTTTTTTGTCTTTATTCAAAAAATTATGAGTTTCGATAAAAAAATTATTTTTCCGATTTCTATCATTAAATTGAATCAATAAGTCACAAAAGTTTGACACAAATAAAAAATGCAAAAAAATTCAAATAAAGCCAAAAAATTTAGTTACTTAACTTTTCAATCCAAACCCACCCTTAGTAAGTTAGTAGGTTAGTTTACAGGGGTTCAAAGGCTGTCTATAGCCCTGCACTCGCCCCTCGCGGCCCGTGGGGCTTTCCAACTTGACAAGTTTGGTTTGTTCTGTGAGACATTTAAATTGGGATGGATGAAGTAGTAGTTGCACCATTTAGGTAGGTTACCACTAATTTTTTGTCACTGCAACATTTTGGTTTTAGTTAAGTTGTTCCTACTAAATTAAATTTATTTTTACCGAGAGTCCAAATTATTTCTACTAAACTACAATATAGACACAAAAAGAGAGAAGGTTGTGAAGGTGACCTCGTTACAACCATGGTGGAGCCTTGTGTAGGTTGGTGGCGTACGTCACTTGGCAACCATGGTGGAGCCTTGTGTAGGTTGGTGGCCTGTGTCATGTGTCTATACTTCATTCCATCGGATCTTCTATTAGACGTCCAATTCATATGCTATTACCAATTACTAGTTAAGATTTATCATGAAAAAAGAAAGTATACGACTCATTTTATGTCTGAAAATTTGACCCGATTACCTTAAATTCTTGGATCCGTCCCTAAAACAACTCCACATATGTATATGTTGGTATAATGCTGAATTGCTGATGCACATGGGCAGTCTGAATGTGTGATTGCAAGCTGGGTTTGAACCCTTTTCTTTTTTTTTTTGTTGTGCTGACGAAATTCCCATAGTAGAAAAGGTATACATTAGGATCAAAAAAAGAAAAGGCATGCCTTTAAAAAAAACGAATTAGCAAAGCAACCATTGGAAAAGCTAGAAAATTTAAGTAGTGGGGAAAGCTTTTACTCTGTTTCCCTTGTGTAAGAAGCATCAAGTCTTTGCTTCGTACTTCCGTAAAACATGTTGGATGGATTTCTCCACCGAAAGACAACTACTCCAATGCGTTACACAAAAAAGGGTTACCATTTTTCTCCAGCAATACTACGCCGGAAAGCGTACATTTTTTGACACAGATGTGTTTGAAAGCAGCTTATGCAAAAGTGAGTTTCACAAGATAGATGTGGGTTCGGTCCGAACCTGGACCTACGGCAAGGTCCAAGAGGTTGCCGCCCAGAGCACCCAAAACCCTTTTTTTTGGGGTCCAAGTAGGGCCCGCAAATCTGAATTCCGAGCTCAAGTATACGTCCTATACAGTTTGAGCTTTCTAAAGCTTTGTTTTCCTGTATATAAGGAAATTATATGGATGCTAGGGTTAGTTCCCCTTGGATTCCACCAGGGTTTTTGTGCACTTCGAGTTCCCTTGATTTTGTTCTCTTTAGGTTCTATTAGGATGTTGTACCCTTTGGCTCCGTTTGATAACAATGATAGATGGGTGAGATTTGTAAGGAGATGAGATTAGATTGAGATTGATAATTAGAATAGATTGGTAATGAAAAAGAGTTAGTAATAAGTATGTTTGTTTGAGATTGGATTTGATGATGAGATTCTTAATATCATGTATGTTTAAGATGTGATTAGATAATATGATTAAATTGATAGAAGGAATTGGTAATGAGAATGGGTTGAGACTGAACTATTAACACCATCTCCCCCAGGGTATTACAATACCCTTTAATACCCACCTTGCTAGTCCCAAGGACTAATAATCCCAACTCATTTTGGGTTACCAAATACAGTATGAGTAGTCCCATGAAATTGGTAATCCAATCCCAAGAGCTAGCATGGTTATCAAACGGGGCCTTTGAGTTCTACAAGTCCTCGATAGCGGGTACCTCTTTGACAATGACGGATATTGCTGGTTTTATGTATTTGCTGTTGCTAGTTTAAACTCTTGGCCATTTTACGATGAACACCACGTCCAAATGTTATCCTAGACCGCGATAATTGAGAGGAGTTCGGACGGACGCACTCGATCGATTGAGCAATTTGGATTATTGCGAAGGTGTTGGTATGGTCATGATCCATGTGATCATCACCATGTGCAAAGATGATGCATGTGAAAACAGGGGAACATTTCCGTTACAAGCCCTAATCTGCAAGCAAAATTCCCACTGAGAGGCAGATGGATCTTTCATGTGGGTTTTGGATGAGGCGAAAAAGCATTAATGCCTAATCTGCACTATCACCTACTCCAATTTAGATATATGGTTTTACTATGGAGAGTTGGGCATGCATCCTCGTATATAAATTTACAAGGGCCCCACTATAATTAAAAAAAAAAAAATGGTGATGAAGGACCACCCCGCAGGAGGGCCATTAATTGGAACCACCTGTATAGTGTAAACTTTTGAACGATCCGAAGAACCCACCGCCTTGACCCACTAGGTAAATCGCGGTACCAGGCTCGATCTTCCCACTATAATTGCTCTTTAGAGTTTGTAGATAAGGAGGTTGTTGATCTCAATTTAATCTCTCATGTGAGGTTTGGTAATTGGTAGTGTCTCATGGTACCAAGCAAATTTGTTAGGTGAGTGCTAATGATATTTGGTAGGGTCTGCCCAGGCTACAGAATAACCATGGCAAAGATGATGATTTCTCTCAGTATTTTTGATATAATCTCCTTGATTTTAAAAAAAAAATTTACTCCTATCATTATCAATAATGATCCGAGAAAGGCCCACAAAAAGTCACAACGTAACAGAATTGACCAGTCCCATTAGAGAATCCTAAATTCATCGTTTGTGTTTTATTGTTATTACTAATTTGTTTCTGACCTAATCAATATTTTAGGGAAGCAAAAATATATTGCATTCATACTGGAGTAAAAGACAAGTACAAAGAACGCTAATATATGGTCCCAAAAAAAAAACATAATACAAAAGCAAGGAAAAAAAAAAAAAACAGTAACAATAGTGAAAAACCCATTAGTCCACTCAAAATTGGATTTTGAAAGAATCAAATTTGTATCAAGTGAATAGCACCAAACCCGCAGTCGTCACTGCTAGCGCTACTGGCAGAACTCTGCCATCGTTACCTCCCGGAAGTCGTTGGACGCCGGAGCTCCAGATCGACCGGAATATATCACTGGTAAGATCATTTAATAGGTTAAAGGGGTGTGGAGAAGGTTAGGAGGCATCTTCAATTGTCTTGATAACTGGAACACCGCTAATAAAGTGAGAACATAATAATTTGAGACCAAAAGTATTACAGTAACGTTTAATAGTTGAATCAGTTGAGTGGTGGGAAGTGAGTGGAATCCAGTTGGGAAGTGGGTCTAGGGTTCTTGCTTAATGAGAAAGAGAGATGAGAATGTGAAGGTGTTGCCCTAATTATGTAAGTACACAGTGTGTGTGTATACTCTGTATATTGAGTGACCCTTAAGCTTGCTAGCTCGCATTAATATACCCCTCTTGCATTCCTTTGTCTCCTTTTTCATCTTCCTAATCTCCCTTTTCTAGAGTTCGGATCCCTTGTCCGACCCCCTTCCGAACAGGGGCATGTCTGACCCCCTCTCGATCTATCTCAGCTGTTGATTCCTGCTCAAAGCAAGAAGTACTCTGTCCATCTCAGCCCTTGATTTGCAAGATCAACAGCCGAGAGGAAGTCAGACAGGCGCCTATTCAAAAGTGGGTCGGACAGGGGATCTCGTGGCCTTTTTCTAAGTGGCCATGGAAAAGTAGGTCAGCCTTCATTCCATGTACCCTACATTTTCGGACTCGGTTCATGTCCCAATTTGCTTCCAGCTAGTTCGTTCCGGTTTGAACCATATATGCATGGGCAGAGGCACTAAGGGACAAGTGACTCACTTTGATTTTTCACAAGAGCATTTGATAGTAGTTTGCAATCAAATTTTACTATTTTGACCCCACAAAAATCTCTAAATTGTCTTAAATTGTTTTAAATGCATAGAAATTCCAAGCGTTTTTTTCGTTTCAAGAGTTGATAGTGTTAGAAATAAGACTATCATGCATTATTTTTCAAATGTAACAAGTCTTTTGGGGCCAATTATGAGGCAAAAATGAATTATTAGTGCATTTCAATCTTATAATTAATGTCTTAATTTAGTTATTTTTGGACTTGTGTGTAGGAAAAATATATTGCATATATATGAATCTAATTTTTGACCTATTAATCAAAATTTCTGGCTCCACCCCTGCATATATGGGCTTTTCCCTATCCAATTTGGACCACTAATGGGCTTTTTCTGGGCCCACAAAAGGCTCACAACAATGATCGAAATCGTTCATTTTTTAGAACTCATCGAGAACAATAAACACGCAAAAAATCATGTTGATCGAATATCTTTTTTTCCCCTTTTTCTAAGGTGGCCATGGAAAAGTAGATCAACTTCCGTGTACCCTACATTTCCTTCCATTTTTCCAATCATACAAGTTTTTTTTTTACTCGGATATCAATCTGTAATTTGTTATAACACAATTATATTTTAAAAAACAGACACACATTGAATCACCGTGACTTCCTCACATCTAAATCAATATTCGATAAACATGTTTTTTTTTTTTCCGACATAGTTCACATTATTGATAAATTCTACGAGATGAATAAGTTCGATCATCAAAATGGGCCTGAGCTAAATCCAAAAATGCCACAGTTGAATTCAATTAATGGTACCAAAAAAAAACTGAGGGCGATCCTGCGGCGGGAGTGGCGATCTTGTGGCGTCTTAGTGTAGATCCAATGACGATCCTCCACCCACCCACCTACGTGAGTGGAGTTCTCGGTCCGACATCGACGTTGAGCGACTTTTTTTGGTTTTGTTTCTTTGTTTTTTGTATTTTCCGGACCGGTAGTGTCCCTTTTGTTTTTTTTCTTTCTTTTTTGTTTCTTGTTTTTCCGGACCAATAATGTCCCTTTTGTTCTTTCCTATATATGATATGTTTTCGTTTCCTAAAAAAAAATGAAACATCGTCAAATCAATTTCCTTCCCTCCCTCACTCGGTCCGAAAAAGTATTGGGTGTTCTTTCAGCACGCAAGTGGTGTCCCAATCTTTTTCTTCACAACAAGTTTATGTAGGCCTCAGAATTAAGTGTATTAACCCCGCGGCACTGGCCCCGTTCCAGAAACTTTTTTAAAAAATAAGCAGCTTATTTCACATTTTCAAACTCAAAAATAAAGTAAATGAAAAATAATTTTTTAATTTTTTTTGCATCGTATAAAAGATCTCGTCGAGATCTTCCAAACAAGATCCATATTGCATATTTTTATATTTCAATAAACCCATAATTTTTGAGCTTGAAATTACCTTCTTAAAAAATAAGAACTTATTTTCGGTTCCGGAACGAAGCCTGCCGACTTTAGAAAAATATATTGATTAAAAAGTGTACTCTATGTATTATGTAGCTCTTTTATGACTTAACAATTACTTTGATCAATTGCAGCAATAAGTATATGAATTTTTTTCCCCTTCAGCCAATAACTGCATCACCCATGTGCGCCAAACGAAAGTAATTTACATTTTTTGACATTACCATACTAAATTTGGGAGGGGCCGGACCTCTAAATAGCGAGTCTGATTTTGTTCATCCACCTAAAAAGTGGGTGAACGTTATCCACCTTCTCATCGATTGATACTAACTCATAAGCTTTTTATCTTTTAACTATGGTTGTGTTTTAAAATAGAAATAAAGATAAAGGAATTGATTTCAACACTCTCCTTTTAGTCATTCGCACTACTTTTTTTTTGTTTTTATCCACTTAAATTTACTATATTGCCCTTTATTCAATACACTTCACACATGCAAGAAAAATATTGTAAATGCGTGTGGATAAAAACAAAAAAGAATGGCTAAAAGAGAAATGTGAAAATCATTTTTCTAAAGATAAATTCAAAGCTTACCTACTTTGGAATTATTGTCCCGTACCTTCTATTCATAATAGGGAAAATTCAAGCAAAAAATTTATGACCCCAACTCTAATGATTCAGAGAAAGCACATTCAATTCAACCAATAAGAAGGTGAGTAATGTTTACCCACTTTTTAGGTGAGTGAATAAAATTGAACTCGCGGCCAATGTACCAAACCACAAGTAAATTTGTGACACAAGAAAATATAGGGACACTGCTTCACAATGCCTCAAGATCACTCTTAAAAATAAATTCTCTTCAGCTACACCCTTTCTTTTGCTTTGATTTGATCGACCTCTTACCTAAAGATCCTTCGTGCGTAGGGCCACTCTTCACGTGCCCAGAGTGTCTTGGATGCTTTCACAGTGGGATCAGTCTCACGATATTGAATCCCACCACTACTCTGATCAAGACTCTCTGTTTGAACTTTAGATACATTGAGGGGATAGAAAAGAAAACGGGAGGTACTTGCGAAATCGCTAACTTTTTTAGTTAAATTCCTTAGTTCTGGTGTGAATAACCTGTCTTCGACTGGACCGGAGATGGAAGTAGTCGAGGTGCACATAAGCTGGCCCCAACACCCATGATCGTTGAACAAAAAATAAAAATTCATGCGACCTCATTTATGTCTGTACGTAGCACCTTACATATGCACGAAGGACATGTTCTTTTTGAGGTATGGCCTGAAAATTGACCAGTCCCAAAATCAGATGGTATCCCAAGGGGCGTTTGTGATCAAAGTTCAAAATTTACTAAAGGAGAGTGAAAATTAGAACTCAAAAACATTAAAATTGATACTTCTAAGCATAAACAGAAGCATTAGAATACATGACTTCGAAAGCGCTGAGAAGCAGTCTATTATAAGAGCATCTCCAACACTAATAAACATTTTGACTACTCAGATACGTAAAAAGTACTCACCTCGTCCCATTTTATTTCTCCACTTTTAAAAATCTAATTGTCCCAAATTGTTTCTCCAATTTCAAAAGGCCCGGAAAGAAGTCCTATAAAAAAAATATATACTTGAATTGATGCGACAAAAAACACTAGGGAGTACAAGTTTTCTTTCTTGAATTGACGTGACAAATTAAAGAACATTTGAATTCAAGGGCATTTGTAGAAAATCTAGTTTTGAAAGTGTAATAATGATTCCCCTTAATGTAACTTGGATATCTGCGATTGGACAGACAAGTGTGTGTTCCAACACAATTAGCTTTTTTTGGCTAGTCTCTCAAAGTGTAAAAGTAGAAGAAACGTCAAACATATGGTTAGTGGCATGGCTAGCTAATGTATGAAATGACATTTTTTGATTGGTTAAAATGAATTTGCCTAGTCACGGGATACTCTACATCATGAATTTGCCTATAAAAAGTGTGTTTGAGTAGACATTTTAGTGGATCTATAAAAAAAATGTATTTGAGAAGACATTATTATTATTATTTTTCAAAATAATGAGAGATTTCATTCATACGAAATAAGCATACAATCAAAGAGGGTTACAAATCCGAAAACAGAGATAATAACAAGGAGGTCTAGATTCATAAGCTTTTTAGTACTCCAGAGCCTCACAAACTACCATGGCGATCCCTTGATCATCAGCCAGCACTCCGACAACTGGATCCCAAAACCAACAAACGAAATTCCAACAAAAACCGACAAGAAACCAGAGAAAAACGCTCTGCAAAAGGGCTCAAATAGAGAGTACGTCGGGGATGCGTTAAACTCGTCTTGCAAAAGAAGCATTATTTCCCCCTTTCTATTCTTTTTCCTTAGCAAATCACGGGATAGTTTAGTAGGACTGATCTGATTGATGGGTGCATCCCATGGTAAAGTGAACTGATGAGTTGTTGGCAACCATTTGAAGCTCAATCCCGCTAGAATCTATGGCCTATGAGAAAGTTTTCCATTCTGTATTCTAATGTGGGAGAAATTTTTCGGTGCCGGGTGGAGAGCTGACACCACATGGTACGGGTGGAGAGCTGACACCACATGGTGCCCACCTGATGCTGAAAAATTCTTCCTAATGCGGTGACAAAAGAAGGAAGAAAATGTTCAAAAGTGAAAAAGAAAGAAGATTTGAGCACTATGGCTACAATCAAAAGGAAATCATCCTACTCACCCTGGGGAATAATTGGAAGGCCAAAAGATTGGTGCGTACAACGAGGTCAAATCTAGGTATCAAATTAACAAAATAAAGGATCAAGATCAAGTGTGAAAAAAGAATGGGAAGATCCTCAGTTGTTTATCAAGAACTACCTTTTCTGGTGGTGAATGATCCTCGCGTGGTGTTCAAATATAAGTCACATAATTCGTGCGTGTGCGCGAGCAGAAGTGCGGGCATATAAGCGTCTTTGAAAGACATCCTAAATTCGTACGTGTGCGCGAGCGGGAGTGCGGGCGTGTAAGCGTCTTTGAAACACGTCATGAACTACTAAAATTCGTGAGAGTGAGGATTGAGAACGAAAGTGTAGAGCATTTTGAAAGATTATATGTGACTAAGATTTAAATCGTGAATTTGGCGTAGAATTTGTTATTATAGGAAAAGGAAACAAAGTAAAAACCAGATCGAGAACAACCCACCAAGCTTATATGAATTTCAAGATTCAAATGCAACCTGGTAAATCGGCTAGCTAAGGCCTGAGGGAGAGATTATCAGTACGTAGTGGATGCCAACTCGACCGGGCATTCAGTTCAAATTTTGAAAAGGAAAGAAACTTGGAAAAAATTTACTAAGAAGACGACTTTCCTGGTTGTCATTTATTGTACCAAACTGTTTTGAGGGGTAAACCCAGATCGTGATGGTGATGGCGACTACGCCATGATTTTAAATAACGATAATTACGTATGTATCTACCAATATAACTATGTATCGACTGATATAAGGTTGTATCACCGATACGTTCTCACGTATCCCCGAATTGCGATTTAAAGACCAAGGCTACAGCTAAACCGGTTCGGTTCGGGTTCAACTGAATTTACATTTTCCCGTAAATCTAACAGGAAATGTGCTGGAGTTGCCATTGTGGGGAATATACAGTGGACCCCTCTCTAGTCATATGAAATCTATAGGATTGGTGTCGAGTCGCATCGTCTAGTCATGCAAGGCATATTTTATGGGAAGAGAGGCACATGACATGGCCGGTGGATCTAGATCTCCCATCTATGCCTTCCTGTTACCATTAGTGTCAAAAAAAAACAAACAACAAAAATTGCTAGAAACAGCCCAATTGAATGTCTTTACGGTTTAAAAAATGTGTAAAAATATAAAACATGTATTAGAGTTCGTATTTTTTTATAGTACTTTTTTTCTCAGCTTATTGACAGCCAGTCGATAGAAGAATCCTACGAACAAAAACAAAAACTAGGTTTTTTTTTTGTGTGTGTGTGTTTTTGCAAAGGAATAATGTTGAATTCTCGAGAGTGGGATTGGGCCGTTGCTGGTTTATCTGCTCCTCTCAAAATTCAAAACTTATATAGTCTACAACTGAATTTGAAAATTTAATTTATAATCCAATTCACATCTATCCCAAATTCACACGCCCATTGAGGGAGTGTTCCATTGACTAAAATAAGTATTTATTTTTTAAATTTAACGTGATGTATTAGTATTAGATAATGACCTATCTCATAAAACAAGAGATAAAGACTTAACAATAAAAATCCTAACAGAACGGGGTTTGAGCCGAGAGCACGGTGGCGCGTGACACAAAACAAAGTGAGTATGAGTGAGAAGACAACATCCACAAGAAATGATTGGTTTTAACAAATATATATAGTAAACTATAGTGGTAATAATGCACAAACAAAGTGCTAAGTATGGTTGTCTGCGGGAATAACGAGGAACATGTCTGCCTTGATTAACGGAAAATAGGTTTAGGGTTGGGGCCCGAACGTTGTCGTTTCCTTGACGACGGTAGGACTTGTCCTGCTGGTACTCTCCCCCGGACTGAGCTCCCGTCCAGTGTTGGCCTTCTCCGGTCTGGTTCAGTTTGGGCTATTTGTGGGCTCTTTCTCGACCAACAACAATGATTATAATCGTTCGCCTTTTAAAGCTCTTCAAGAACATCGATCGCGTTGAAAATCACGTTGATCGGATACCATTTAGTACAGTTTCAAAAGCGGGATGAAGTTTCAGATAATTGTGTCAAATAAGTTGCAGTTCAATGTTGCACACACCTTTTAGACAAAAATTAATACATTTCGAAATTATATCCAATTAACGTGATTTTCGATGTGATTGATGGTCTTGACAGGCTCTAAAATGTGAATTGTTCCGATCATTATTATGGACCCAAACTGAACCAGATTGGAGGGGGCCAACATAAGCTCAGCCCCTCTCCCCCATGGCAAGAAGGGCTTTGATCAGTTCCTCTCCATACGTGTACTCCTACACTCTATCCCTTATCGGGGTCTACAAATTTGATTCAAGTTATTGCTCTCGTTTTCCTTTTTTCGATGGAAGTTATTTCTCTTGTCGTACACACAAAAAAAGAACGAAAAAACGGGAATCACGTAGTGTAGGGGTGCGTTAAAAGACTGTAATACGAGATTCGAGCCTTCCATTTTTATAATCAATGATCTAGCATTCAAAAAATCTAAAATACCTATCTTACTTGTGTTACCTGCACGATACTTTTTTCAAATCTGAACTATCGAAAGCAATTGTAACAGCTCGAATAGCGTACTGCACTCCACGTAAACTTGGATATCTCATAGCATATTTGTATTGAGAAAGTTGATAATTTGATATTATTGTTAAAGATTTTGGAAGAAGTTTATTTATAGTATAATAAATAATATAATAAAACTGCTTTTAAAGAATGTCGGAAAAATAAAAATGTGTACCGGAGTTCCAGCAGATTATATGGAAGAATGTTGACCATCTGTCTCCCACTCTAAACATAAGCATATTATTGCAGTTGCAGATTTCATCTACCCTTATTTACTGCAGCCTTAAATTTTGGCTCGGCTTTGTCACAAATAATTGCCAATTAGTTGTCCTATTTCTAATTCTCGTTACACTAAAATTGAATGAACCATCATTCAATATTCTTCACGGAGGTGGTCTGGAAATGTGGGTGTTTGTGGTGGTGGAGTTTGGTTCCTTGCCGTATTTCAGGACTTCTCTGGAAGCAAACTTAATGAAGTGAATGGAGATGGAAGAAGAACAACAAAATGGACTTTATTATCCCTCGGTGTAGAAGTCAAATCGACTATGAGAACACAATCGAACAGACGGTTAAATTACAAGCTACTCCTAGAGCAAGAAATGTAAAGTACAGATAAAAGTAGAAGCCTTTGGGCGATTGATTGGGGGCTCTAAATATCTTCCTTTCTTGTATTTATAGGCTGTTGTCGACTTGAAATTCAAATCATACGGACTTCCCTCCTTCGATTTGAATTAGTTGGCTCCATGCTCCCTATTCTTGCTCCACTATCTGTATGAGGCGGTTACTTCTCCATGATCTCACATGTTTCCAACGTTGTAATTATTTCAACTGCCTGCTTGCATTAACCGTCTGACTCACGATCCGCATGTGATACAAAATTCTGACACGTGTCCAGTCGAATATCAACCGTTTGATCAGTCCATTTTCCTTAACAGGCTTCATATTGCATTTGCATTATATCAATCGGTCTAAAATGCGTTGACACGTGTAACATTCTGACCCAATCGATTATAATATACTAAATACTAAATTATGGTGTAAACAATGCCCCCCTATTTACCTGAGTTAAATATTAACTTTGGTAAATATTTCGCTTAGCAAATCACCACCTATATAAGGCAGAGTACTTCAAATTTAGGGCACGAATCGTGCTTTTTCTCACAGAACGTTGAAACAGCTCTCGAACCCTAGAACAGCTTCCGAACCCAAATGGCACCGAAATCCAAACTACAGATCGTCAGCGACCCAGTTGAAGATCCGGCCACCGAGTCAGTGACGGAGGATTCCTTCCGATTCCCTGAATCGTACCGAAACGGGATTGGCCAAAACCAGAAGACTCAAGTTCTGATTCCTGACGATAATGTCAGTTCTCACTGCATATTGGGTCCAATTTTTTCATCAGTTCTCCCGGATGGCTTTCCAGAAGTCTACCCAGTGGGGGAACGTGATCCACTTCTCCTTCAGCTTCCGTCGCTGGAATGGTTAGGCTGGGGTAAGAACACCTGCCTTCGTTCTTGGCCTTACACCGTTGAAATGGGATGGGTAGATTGGGTAAGGCGCATGATGAAGTTCCTTTTCGAGGATTGGAAAACAATGGGAATCCGTGAGACAATTGAGCTCTCACAATATCCCTTGGACATGAATTCTGAACTCTTGGCTGCTGCAGCGTGTTTTTGGTCCAAATCATCCAATACCCTAATTCTTCATTGTGGCTTGCTATCTCCGACAGTCCTGGATATCTCTCATTTAACTGGCCTTCCTTCGTTAGGCCGTGAGGTAAATGCTCTGCTTTCTCCTGATCCATATGATCCCCCATTTGTTGTTCCATCGTCTGGGGTTAGCTATTCGAAATGGCTTAAGACTCACTTTAAAGCCAAAGCTTCAGCGCCTTGCTTTCATGAGAAGGTTGCATTTTACCTTTTCTGGATTTGTCGATTTCTTATGGCAGTCCCTGGGCTTAGGGTTACCAAAGAATACCTTAACCTAGCCGTTTGTATGGCCCAAGTAAAGAGGTTGGCCCTTGCCCCTTTTGTTTTAGGATCTCTGTATAAAGGCCTTTTTACTTTGTTGATAAAAAGATAGCGGACTCTTGTGGTGGTCCTTTCTGGATCTTTCAAGCTTGGTTATATGCATACTTCCCTCAAATAAAACCTAAACTGGAGAACCCCCTTCGGTCAGATGAGGCATTGCAAACATGCCGTAGTTATGCTGAATATTTGTTAGGCTTCCACACTCAAACAGAGGAATCCTCCTTTCAAAGGTATTTCACCTTTTTTTATGAAAATAACCAAAAGAATTGGCCTATGTTCTGTCCATTCGATAAATTCGAATTTGCATCAGAAAGACTGAAGCCATGCTTTGAGGACATTCCACCAGCTTCTCCCCAACTTGTAGAGAAAATGACTCAGTCCAAACGGTTATTTTGGGCCAGCATTCTTCTTCCAAGACTTATCCCAGTGGGCTTTGCCCTGAATAACACTCCTTTTGGGAATTGTGGTTTCGAGAATTACTCTCCTTGTCAATATGCTAGGCAGTTTGGCCTCGCACAAGGCATTCCAATGCCTTTTGTTCACCCAAACATCATTGAGATGGCCTCCAGTAGGCCAACCATTAAGGCCAAAGACTCACAGATGATATCTCTGATGGTTAGCAACTTTCAACAACGTGTCAAAGCCTTTCAGTTTATTGACTTCAAGATCAATAAAGCGACCCTGCCTGCTTTTGATGAATGGTGGTCGACTATGAGGGCCCTCTATTTCAGTGCTTCACTTTCAGACTGCCTATACAGGCTTGATCCTGAATACAAATTCCTTCAAGATAAGGCTGGTAAGCACAGCTTATTCATTGGTTTTTAGTTCAATTAGTCATACTTTACTAATCTTTATCATATTGTTTCTTTAGCAGAGATAACAGCTCGATTGCCTGATGAACCCTCCAAGGCCATTGTGCCTCATGCAGGAGCAGTTCCCATATCCTCTGTGCCCAGTAGGAATACCAGGAAAAGGAAAGCTGAATCGATTAAGGACTCTGAAACCAGGCCACGGACACGAACTCTCAAGATCACATCAGGTGTGAGCCAAAAGGTTTCCAGAAGTCCTTCCACTGGTAGACCTAAGAAACAGGTCAGTGAAACATCTACTCCCACAAAGCAACCAACAAGAAAGCTCACCAAAAAGCAAAGTTCTAGTGACAAAGGGTTGGCTTTGAAGGTACACTCTTATCTTTGTTACCCTTATTGATTTCGTTCGTACTTTTCACGAGTCTTTCTATTCTCATTTTCCCATTTGCTGTCTTTTACAGAAGGGTAAAGACCACCCATTCAAACGTCCCTATGTATCCAGGACATCTAAACGCTGTTTTATGCGTATCTTCTTCAGCTATATATATTTGATTATAACCAGCATTACCATCCATGAAGGACAGCATTTGGTACCCTACTGTTGCATCGACTAGCAAATCAGCAACAGGCATTGGATATTGATCCTTTGGTGATGCGGTATTAAGATCTCTAAAATCAACGCATACTCTAACTTTCCCATTTTTCTTTAATACTGGGACAACATTTGAGACCCATTCAACATACTTGACCGGTCGAATAAACTTTGCCTCAAATAAACGTTCCATTTCTTTTTTGACTTGAGGTAAGACATCATCCTTCATTCTCCTTGGTGCCTGTTTAAAAGGTACGTAGTTCTCCTTTATAGGTATTTTGTGTTCAACTAAAGACCTATCTAAACCTGGCATTTCATCATAACTCCAAGCAAAACAATCTTTAAATTTACGCAACAAGTACTTAAACTTTTCCTTTATTTCAATAGGCAAAGCAGCATTTACATATGTGATCTTAGGATCTTCTGGAGTTCCCAAGTTGACTTCTTCTGTGGGATCCTTTACTTGGGCCCCGTCATCATCTAGCTTAGCTGGTGCTGGTTTCAGGTCTGCTAATCCTAACTCTTTCATGTTTAGAGGGCTATCATCAAAAACACACTCAGCCCAATTACAAGAAATAGGCTCATCTGCCTGCAATTTTCTGTCAACAAGAAAAGAAAACAACCTTTTAAAAGTGGCTTTCACAGTAGCCAAATCTTCACACCCTGTGTTCAATAGGTTTCTAAACATTAAAAACTTGTTGATCAATCTTGGCAGGCCTTGAAATAATGTTAGGCCTGATAAAATCTTTGCTCAGCTCCTGGAACCCTTCCTTGATGTATTTGAGGAATTGGCTCTCAGTTACTCCAACTTGATTAGATCTGACTTCTGAGTCTTCTATTCTTGTTGGCCACAAATGTTCGTTGTAGAGATCTGCTTCTACGTTGTTAGTCTCTGCTTTGAATGGATGTCGGTCTGCCCAAAAGACCTCCATTCCCGCTGCTTCTTCTTGCTTTAGAAAGATCAAGGCCTGATGCAAAGAAGACGGCACACAACTATTTATATGGATCCAATCTCTGCCTAGTAAGGCATTGTAATTAGATGAAGAATCGATTACGAAAAACGTTGCATTCATCTTCCTATTTCCAATCTGTAGTTGTAAGGATATGACCCCCTTAGCAGGAGAACACCCTCCAGCGAAATTGCCAACTGTAACCTCTGTTGGGATCAGGTCATCATTGGTTTTGTTCAAAACTTTGAGCATTCGAGCAGGTAAAATATTAACTACTGCCCCATTGTCGACCAACACTTTCGAGATAGGTTGGCCATTCATATGCAGTTTAATATACAGTGGTCTTAAATGCCTTATTGAGGCATCATCAGGTGTTCTAAGAACTACAACACTGTTTCCATGTTTATCCGTCTCAACATTAATGGGCTGTGACTGAGGATGCTTCTCTTTGTCCATTATTTTTACAATCGATTGGGTATTATCCTCAACATCGCCTGCCAAATTCATTGGCTGATTTGGTTTTGCCTTAAACTGCTTAGGCAGAACTAAAATCATATTACACTGGTAGTTTATAGGTACTGACCCGAATTGGATTGCGGCCAGGCTTTCTCCAAATGTTGCAGATCTCTGTGGAGACGGTGACGCATCTTTGATCAGGTCTTCCTGTTCTGACCCTTCGTCAAAGAGATCATCATCATCATCTGCCTCCATGAGCTTCTGGAATTCCTCCATTTTCTTCTTTAAGCTCTGCTTCAATTCTTTTTTACCCTTCAGTTGGGCAGTCGACTGGGGAGGATCTGTAGCACTACTCTCTTGCCCCCCATGCTTTTGAATTATCTGCTTTGGGCCACTAGTTTCTCCTTGATCCCGGGTCCATACCATGTTTGGAACCTTTGATGGTTCCAATCTCTCTCTTGGTTCGAACACATGGTCCCATGGGTCACCATAAGCCCTGGCTGCAAACTTCCTTTGAAGCCTTCTTTTCTGTGAACTGGATACCTTAGTGTACCAACCCTCTGCTGGGAACTTTGGATGGCTAAGCGTGCTCCATTCCTCGTGATCATTATTGGGTGGCATTACCATCCTAGGTTGGTGCCATCCACGTCCATAAGGTCCTCTACCTCGTGGTCCAGTATCTCTTCTGAAACCAACACCCCTTTGACTAGGGTATCTCCTCTGATTAGGAAATTGGTACCCCGCCGCCTCAAGATCTTGGCAAGAAGGCACCCCAGGCCTTGCAGGCACGACTGGATGTCCCCTGAATAAAAATGGTCCATCATCTGGCCCATAGCAATGCTCTGACTCTATTCTGTTAAAGAGCCCCGGATCTATACCTTCATAAATCAGTTTGGCTCCCACATAAATTTGAAGGTCATTTCCTCCCATTGTGTTGAACCTCAGTCCGGACTTGGAGAATGCACTTCTCTGATCTTTTTCTGCTATAATTGCTTCCCCATACTGGACTTCATGCCCACACCTAATGCAGAGGTAGTCGTTTGGGAATCTAGAGGTATGAGACTTTGCTGACTCTTCTTCAGTCTGCATGTGATCCTCCTCCCCCTGCTTTTGTTTCGTCACATTGGAACCTAGCCTTTTGGCTAGGCCGGCCGTCACCATGTTCACTTCAATCTTGGGAAAAGGATTGGATTCAATTCCCATGGGATCCTTGTCGCCTTTAGCATACTGCAACAGTCCCTTCTGGATCAAGTCCTGCACACAATTTCGGAATGTAACACAGTTGTTAGTATTATGCCTAAATGAATTGTGCCATTTACAATATTCTTTTCCTTTTCTATCCTTATCAGAAGGAATAATATGCCCAGGACTCAAAGTAACAAATTTTTGTTTCAACAATTCATCAAATATTTGGTCAGCTTGTGCCAAATCAAACGAATATTGTCTATAATTTGCTTGCCCCCCACGCCTATTGGGTTGAGATGAAGGCATATTCATTGGTTTTTCTGTTTTAACCAAAGTGTCACAAATTATAGGGGTCTTTCCAATGACTTGCGCTACATCAATCTCAATATCACCTTCCACATCTTGGTAATATGTTCCTAGAGACGTGTTCCTCAAAAGCTCTTCTTCTTGTAAAATAGCTTCAAACTGAGATGCCCTCATGGAGAGCTCAAACAGATCTTTGAAATTAGATCCATTAAACTGCTTTTTAAAATTAAACTCGAGACCATCTTGAGCTATTCGAACTATCTCGGTCTCTGGCACATTACAATGACATTGGTTTCTTAATCTCTTAAATCTAGTTAAAAACTGTTCTGCCGTTTCATTTGGCTTCTGCTTTAACTTAGCCAAGTCGGCAATTGAGACCTCTGGTTCATGTCTAAAATATTGAGCATGAAATTGTTCTTCCATATCTTGCCACGTATGGATAGAATTTGCAGGCAGGCTTATGAACCATGTGAATGCTGTTTTAGTTAATGAATGTGGGAATAATTTTAACTTAAAAACATCATCAGAGCCAAGTTCTCCTAACTGTAGACAAAACCGTCCTACATGTTCAATTGTCGACTGATTTTCTGTACCACTAAAAAGTGAAAGCTCAGGCAATTTATACCCTCTTGGCAAAGGAACATTGTCAACCCAATGTGGGTAAGGCTTTCTAAACATGGGTTTTTCCACCCTGCGTAGCCCTGGTCCGTACACATCTTGGATGACTTCTAATATTTGTGCCCTATTAATATTCATGGGATCTGGGGCTCTAAGGACATTTGGTACATAAGGTTGTGCAAGAGGGCCATTCTGACCGTTCCCATTGCCAATGTTTGGCACATTGTGAACGTACTGACCACTATTTCCATTATTCGGTCCTACTGGCATAGTATGATAAGTATAACTGCCATGATTTGGCAGAGTTTGTGCGGCATTGTATATGTGTTGACCATTATTCATGACACGGACTCCTGTGAAACCAGCCTGAGGACTTTGACTAGAATTTAAACCATGATTCTGACCATTTCCACTACTGTTACCAACTTCATATATAGATGGGACACTCTGGTAAAAACTAGTTGGCTTGATTGTGGACCGTAGAGCAGTTGCTTCAACAAACGGTCGACTGTGCACATTCATATTTGAATCGAATGCTGGATTTGTATATACCTGTTGAGGTGACTGTCTAGGCAGATCTCCAGTTTGCAGTTGCTCATGTACTACACCATGTGCATCCACATCTATGACAGATGGGGGCGTAACTACCCTTCTCAATAGGGTAATCAATTCCTGTGCCGCTTCGTCTTCTGGGTTAGACAAAACTTGTGCCAACTGCCTGGAAAGGCCCTGTATATTTGTTGGTGCGCTCAAGCCATTTCCTTGGCTATTTTCTGGCACCCTTTGTTCAGGATGCGCCACGTCAGTTTGGCTTTCTAGGCCTTCATTCTGAGGCTCTGCAGGTCGGTCGCCTTGTTTCCTTGTCGCTGGTGCCATTACTTCCAAATTAGTAATGATGCCCTTCCTCTAGCGCCAAAATTGTTTGTCTATTTTACTGATAGTCGACTAATCGACTAGAGATTGCTAAGTGTGCTGGAAATGTGGGTGTTTGTGGTGGTGGAGTTTGGTTCCTTGCCGTATTTCAGGACTTCTCTGGAAGCAAACTTAATGAAGTGAATGGAGATGGAAGAAGAACAACAAAATGGACTTTATTATCCCTCGGTGTAGAAGTCAAATCGACTATGAGAACACAATCGAACAGACGGTTAAATTACAAGCTACTCCTAGAGCAAGAAATGTAAAGTACAGATAAAAGTAGAAGCCTTTGGGCGATTGATTGGGGGCTCTAAATATCTTCCTTTCTTGTATTTATAGGCTGTTGTCGACTTGAAATTCAAATCATACGGACTTCCCTCCTTCGATTTGAATTAGTTGGCTCCATGCTCCCTATTCTTGCTCCACTATCTGTATGAGGCGGTTACTTCTCCATGATCTCACATGTTTCCAACGTTGTAATTATTTCAACTGCCTGCTTGCATTAACCGTCTGACTCACGATCCGCATGTGATACAAAATTCTGACACGTGTCCAGTCGAATATCAACCGTTTGATCAGTCCATTTTCCTTAACAGGCTTCATATTGCATTTGCATTATATCAATCGGTCTAAAATGCGTTGACACGTGTAACATTCTGACCCAATCGATTATAATATACTAAATACTAAATTATGGTGTAAACAGGTGGGGGCCACTTTGCCCGACGGGTGGGTCCGGAATCCTGATTGAGATATTTTGGCAACAACACCGATCCCGTGACCTTGCAGTGAACAAGTAACTGCGGGGGGTGTAGTGATCGTTTGGACTGTCTGTTTCTCCGACCGATAGTTCAGACTTTAGATTTATTGTTAATTTTTACAGGTAAAAAATAACAAACATATTTGAACTATTAATTGTAGAGATGAGCGGCTCAAATTGCACACTACAGGGGCACTACAAGATTGCTTACTAAAGGTTCCCGATTCCCAACAATACTCGGTTGGCCTAACGATAAAAGACAGGGACTTAGGGATTTGTTTGTTTCTAAGTTGTTAGATTTGTAATCTTTTAGATGAGACAACTTTAATTGGACCATCGTAAGTGGACGGTGAGGTTAGCTCCAAAATTAGTTTGGGGGTGGGGCTGCCGCCTCTCACCTCCCCCTCTCCTCTCCAGCCGACCACCCTCCTTCACCATATCGCCCCCTCTCATCCCTCTTTTTTGCCTGTTTCTTCCCCTCCGCTCCAGTTCCACCTTCTTGTGCCTCCTCCACCCGTATCCCTCCTTCCTCCGCTCTAGGTCCACCTCCTCCTTCCTAAGCTCCAAATAAACCTCCTCCACCATTTCCCCTCTTAAACCCTCATCCCCTCTTCCACCTCCGCCTCCAAGGCTCTGGTTTGGGTCTGATTGGGCGTTGTGGTGTAGCTAGGGTGGTTCGGCTCTTCCTTTGGCGAATAAGTGGCAGGCTCCGGCTTCATTTCCAGCTTACGGAGGTTGTTTTTTCTTACTTTTAGTTTTTGTTCTGTCAACTTTTGCTACCCTTTGTGGGTGTTTTTGTTCTCGTAGTAAGTTGTTCAGAGAATCGAAGAGGATGGTGAGGCGCATCAAATTACAGCTGTCTTCTTCTTCTCCATTTGCTTTTGCGTCGGCTCCTTGTGTGGAACTTTCTCTACTCTCTTTGGGTAGGGTCTTTTTGTACTCAAAGTATTCCTATCCAATCCATATGGATAACCCGATTATCATGGGTTTGTTCCCATCGATGGGCTTCGATTTGGGGTTTGTTGCCCTTTGGGCGGATTTTGAGTAATGAAATTTTTTGAGTTCGTTCAAAAAAAAAAAAAATTGAATTATAAAAAAAGAAAAAGGAAAACTATTATCAATGAATGAAGTTATGGAACGCAATGCAATCAAAGTGTAGTACGTTGTTTGCAAACAACGAATGAGAGCAGCCTAAGGCGAAGTAGATGATCAAAAGAGGAAAAAAATCAAAAAACAAAGGGGAAGTGTACAAAAGCAGCTGATTAAATTCTCCCTTTACGTGTGGTTTCCCAAATAATTCTACAATCACACACAAACATACAAACTCACTCAGTGTGTTTGTAGTAAATTTGGTGGACTCCTTTCTAGTGTGGGTGAATTGTTTGTATAAGCTTGTGTGTCTTTAGCATTTTTGTTTTCGGAATCCGTACCATTCTTCCTTCGTATTTCAGTCTTTCATAACAGCGGAGCTATGCGCCTACGCCCACCGCGCAACATTCATCGCTCAATATCTTACCGTCTGTTTTCGGTAAACTCTTTCCTAGAAGAGTTAAAAATATATTCTTCCGAACGAGTTAAACTCTTTCCTAGAAGAGTCTTTTAAAACCTAGACCGTCAAAAACACTATTGGAAGGTAAGATTGAGAGCAGTGGAGAGAACGATGAATGTTGATCGGTGCACATAGATTGACAACTTGGCTACCATTTTAGGCCAAGCCCATTTGCACTGGGCCAGAATAAACTCAAGGGTTAAGACTGTATTTGTGTTTGCTTTCGGCTTGCGTAGGTCTGCGAGCTGAGAAATTTCGTGAATAGTAAAAAAACGATCATTCTTGCGTAACCTTGCATGAAATTAGAACAAAAATGACGTGATATGGGCACTTTCCATATGGACCCAGCTTCTCTGTGGTTCGAATCCGGATGTCAGAAAGCAGTCGCATTTTGGCCACCCATCTGGTCATTTTCATGATTTAAATCTGTTATAACTATGACAGGTAAGAATTGACTCGTGCCGATAAGAGAGTACTAATACTAGTAATTCTAAACCGTTAAAAATATTTTTGGTGGCCGAGATTGCATGAACTATAGAGCAGTCCAAACTCAACCTGTAGAGAAGCTAAATCCTTTTTAACGATGTTCGCTCGTGCATAGATGTAAATTTGCACACCAAAATTTGTGCCCCAGTCGTTATTTGCAGGCAAAATAAATATGTAACATGTCATCTATGTCAGATGTAGAAGACAAATAAATTTTCTGTTGTACCCCAGAAAAAATTGAAGGAGGCAAACTTAAATTATTTGTTAAGCCCAGTATCGCAGCCTAGCCCAATTGAATAGTAATGGCAAATTTACTACCAGGTCATCAATTTCTCTCTACCAAACACGGCACTGGATATTTACCGTTCTACCGCATGAGTCGGTTGCTTTCTCTTCATAAAAAATGCTCCGCTTGTCCCAAAATGACCTGAACCAAGAGGGCTCTTAAAAAGGTTCGGAGATAGATAATCCATATCGCATAATCAAATTACCCAGAAGAGTCCGTTTCAAATGAATTTGATCATGCCAAAACGTCGGAAAAGGTTTAAAAAAAATTGCGACCTCCGAAAGGATTCGCGATTTCTCCATTTCGTTGGTGAAATGTAAAACCTCTGTATCATGTGATGTTTGATTAATACTTACATCATCTATTTTAAATAGATGTATATGATCATCCCAATCTCCGTAAAAAGAAATCGCGCAGAAGTAAATTTGAACACGTAATTAGAAAAGAACCATTTTGTGCCGTAGTTGTTGATATATGCATTTTTGGCTCTATACAAAAGAGTTTTTATTCTACAAATCATAAGATAAGAGAATAACTGGATTTCATATTGATTAGGGCACTTGAGGTTGGGCTGACTGTGACCAAGCCTAAGCCCACTTGTTTTCGGGCTTTTTTTTTTGGTCAAACGGAAATAATTTCATTCCACACATCTCTCTCATGATAGGATTATTTATTTGTTTTCCACCCAAAAACATAAGAAAAAGAGGTCACGATATTTATTATATGGATGGTCCGAAAACAAAAAACTGACGTTGGGATTAGATTATTCATGCAACAATAATTTTTTAACGGGAGGTTAGGATCTGGGGGTGACCCGTGCTACCTCCTCCTGAAAGCTCCGCCCCTGGTTCCCCCGGTTTCCGAATCTCCCTCTTTTCGCATAGCCAAAATTGTAGGTGAAAATAAAATACTACTGTACTACAGAAGTGTGACTTCCCAGTTCCCAGGCAAATACAACTCAAATGCTAAGCCCAAGGAAGAGGGAAGCCCAGCAAATGTCAAATGCAAATCCCCTAGGCATGCTGTGTCCTCTCATGATTTTTCAATGGTTTTAGTTGGAAGGTTTTGTGATATTTTGTTTCAGTAATTACTCCTGAGTTCCACTATTGGTACCGACCATTTTTATTCCGAAATCGCACCGATCGGCTCGCTGGGCTCACTCTGGCCACCGGACGGACGATCCGAGCCGTCCAAAAATTCTAAAAAAAAAAAAACGAGGGGGGTACTTATATATACGAAATGGGGTGTTTAGATCGAGCACCTTACACGCGTCGGATGCCGTTGATTCTCGCGCGGACCCCCTCGTTTTTTTTATAGAATTTTTGGATGGCTTGAATTGGCCGTCCGGTGGCCGGAGTGGGCCCGACGAGCTGATCGGTACGATTTCGGGATAAAAAATGGTTGGTACCAATATCATTAGCGAATTACTCCTATATGGGTGCAATGTTTTTGGGTATCACAAATGTGCATGTGTTATGTGCGAGCCTACCTCGTGTCTCAGACAAATGATTGGAGTTGGTCATTTAGTAATACAAAATAATGTTTACATCTCACATGTAGAAAGCTAGCTCAATCAGGACCGGTAAGTAAAACCATGTTGTGAAATTTTTGGTAATGAGTAGAGAGAGATAGATAGAGAAATGAGCATAATAATTGAGAAAATTTTTATTGGAAATTGTGCGCGAAAATTCCAAAATGAACATGGTCTTAGTGATTGATCGATTCAGCCAAATTTTTGATTCAGATTTCGTAGACGAGTATGATTCGTCCAGGGATTTTTGTGATAGGAAAGGAAGACCTTCTTTCCTTGGAATCAAGATCCTCTTATATCTCTCATTTAACATCTCTCACGTAACAATAATTGACAGTCAAAATTGGGTTCTAAAAATAAAAAAATAAATAAAATTCCTACAAGAAATTCAAGTCAATCACAAATTCTATCCATTTGTACGAATTATACTTGTTATTGTGGGAAATAGACTATGAAACTCTGACTATTACTATAAAAATCTCTCCTAGGACAAATGTGATGTGATCATCAAGTTTTAAAAATCAACTCGTTTGGTGTGATGTATATAATTTGCACATGGAAGTTTACAAATGGATTGACTCTTATCCAATTAAAAGATGGTGAGAAGTCTCATTTTGAGGCTTCTCACTCTGTCTTACCAATTTTATCGGTATACTTTTCTTTTTCTACTTTTTCTTTCCTTGTCGAGTTCTTCCATCTGCTAGCTGGGCGCCTGGGAGCGGTTGGATGGATAATGGGGATGAGTATTGACAGGGACAAAGGAAGCTGCGAAGAGGCTTCTTGCATCCTCTGCCCAAAATAACATGAGTGAATATTAGTAGTATTATGCTAAGTTCCGTTAAGATTTTTGGGTTTTTTTTTTTTTTTTTTTGTCATTGTCCAATTTTTTTTTTCACTTTTTGTTAATTTTGCGTCTAATTTTTGTGAATTATTGATTTGTCTCGAAACGAGGAATCGAAAAAGTAAAAAATTATGATTTTTACCCAAATATTTTTGAAAAATATTCAAAAAACAGCCCAAAATTCACGTTTTTGGGTTTTTGGGCTTTATCTTAGATATTTCCAAAAATATTTGGGTAAAAGTCATAATTTTTTTTGTCGAGACGAATCAATAATTCAAAAAGTTAAGTGCAAAACTACCGATTTTTTTTTGAATAAGGACAAAACAAGAAAAAACTCCAAAAATCTTAGCGGAACCAAGCCTTAGAACTGATTGAATTAAACAAAGTTCGTTCTCTTTCCATATGCAGAAAGTCTAAGCTTCCCGACCAAAAATCCCAATCGGAATCCCGACGCCCCACCGGGCACATTCCGGCCACCAGACGGCCGATCCGAGCCGTCCAAAAATTCTAAAAAAAAAATCCGATTGGGCTTATGAGAGAATAAACAGCATCCGACTTGTGTAGATGGCCAATCCAAACAATCCATTTTTGTGTTTGGATCGGCCAAAAATGGAGTGTTTGGATCAGTAAAAAATGGAGTGCTTGGATCGGCTATTTAGACATGTCGGATGCCATTTATTCTAGCACAAACCCACTCGGTTTTTTTTTTAGAATTTTTGGACGGCTCGAATCGGCTGTCCGTTGGCCGGAGTGTGCCCGACAGGGCGTCGGGATTCCGATTGGAAATCCTCCTGTCGGGACTGTAGCACCACTGTTCCGTATGTATACTAGTAATAATTTGAGGGTGAATAAAACTCCATAAAACAGCATTCATTTTTTTTGCCACGCGTAACGAAACATGCGCGTTATCACTTATCAAGATGTTTTGTTTCAAAGTTTTCTCCTGAGATTTTGTACTCATTTTTACATAATTTATGCAAAAGTATGTGTTATATATTTCTGTAGTTTGTAATGCATACCTTAATTGTATATGATGTTATTGTGGTTAAGTAGAAAAATAAATTTTCACCACATAATTAATAAGGTACCTCCACTAAATAACATTCTTTAAATTCGTCCCTGCACCAACCCGAAATCCCCGGATCCAGGTGGAGATCCGGGTCGCAACTTTCTTACTCGGGAAAGCATCCAAAGACATTTCCAAAGCAAAGGAAACGGGACTCTTCTCCCTCTCAGTTTTAATCAGTCTAGTTCCGTTTGAGTCGTTATAAAAGTCCTTCTTATGCCAATTCAAATGGTTCATCTCATAGTTCTTGTCCATAAAGATATTCATGTCAAAAATTAACTTGATCGACTCTCTATAAGCAAGTGAACAAATCACATTGGTGAAAGAAAATTTATTGAATTAAGCGTTATATGTTTGCGCTGATCGTTTTTTGTTTAACAAACAATAGTTTTTTCTTATACTCATCGATTGCCAACCAAGTTAATTTTTTTACGGAATAAGCTCCTCAGCAAAGAAGACAAAATAAAAGATTCAGATCGTTTTTGTGCGTTCCAAGCGTACCCACAATAACAAAAACAATTGACCAAACTGAACTTTAAGGAAATGGCCAAACTACTACTCTCGTTCCATATTGAGAGTTCCATACTTTCTCTCTTGTTATGTTCCAAATTAAAAAATTAACTAATTTCATACATAAATTTTTAAATTTTTTTGCATCATAGTAAAGATCTCGATTAGTACTTTAATTTGGTGTGAAAAAATTTTAAAAATTATACATAGAAGTTTGATTTTTTAATTTGAAAAATGACACAATTTTTTGTTATGGACTCTCAAAATGGAATGGAAGAAGTACCTGCTAGTCACGTGATTCCAATCCAGAAAAACCCAATATTCGTTACGAGATTGCCAAATACTTACGCACTTTAAGCGTACGCTGTTTCCACGCAATACTTTTCCTCGTTTCTCCTCCTCCTGCCTCCATAAAAAGACAGCAGGAAGCAGAGAGAGAGAGAGAGAGAGAGAGAGAATGGAGAAAGACAGGAAAATAGGGGTGGCGATGGATTTCTCAAAGAGCAGCAAAAGGGCACTGGAATGGGCAATCAGCAATTTGAGTGACAAAGGGGATACCCTGTACATAATCCACATCAAGCCCCACTCCCTGGGCGAGTCCCGCAGCAGCCTCTGGTCTGCCTCTGGTTCTCGTATGTCTTCTTCCTCTCTTCTTCATTTTCCATCTTTCTGATCAAATTACCCGCCAAATTTGATCATGCATCCGCGTTTTGTGAAACCCACTTCGTGGTCACACACAAATCATCAGAGCCGCTTAATTTGTTTAAAATAAGCACTCGGAAATCATAGGGAAAAATCGGCCCTTTTCCTCTATTCTCGTCGGATTTGGTTTGATTTGACGGAATCTGATCTGGGTTTTGTTATTTTATGTTATTTCTGTTGTAGCTCTGATTCCATTGGTGGAATTTCGTGAACCCGAGGTCATGAAGAAGTACGATGTGGAAACAGATATGGAAGTTCTGGACACGCTTGACACTGCTTCTAGGCAGAAAGAGGTTCTTTCTTTGCCCCCACTTTGTTACTAATACGTATCTTTTTGCATTTTTTTGGATCACTTTTGGTTTTTTCTCTTTTTTTTTTTTATCTCGAATGCTTCACTAATTTAATGCAATTGGTGTCAAATCAAGAAGAACCTAAGTAGTATTTTTAATCATGTCAATAGAAAACAACCCCCTTTTTTTTTAATCAAATCAATAGAAAAAAAGGAAAAAAGAGAAGCCGCTATTGATTGTTTGAATGAGTAAAAGAGGTGGAAAAATCATGTGAAATGAATAAAAAATGAGTTTTTATCTCAAATCATTTTTATTTCTCACCAAATCTCATGACCGACATTCGAGTGTGAAACAACCCAGATCTTTCTTTTTCCTCGCTTTTCCTCACATATTATAATGAAAGCATTCTTGCGTAATGCAGAATTCAAAATTTATCTTCAATGGAACTTTTGAACTTTCAGTATAGATTCTCGAAGTATCTTTTTGGAAAAATCTAATTCGCATATTATCATCGAAACATTTTCACAGATGCTGATTATAATTTAAGAATCAATAAATAAAATCCACGAATCAGAATTTGAAAATAATTGGTTCCCAAACACCGATAAATGTGTTATCTAATGTAATTGGGTGTATTTAGGTGACCATTGTGACGAAATTGTACTGGGGTGATCCGAGAGAAAAGCTGTGTGAAGCAGTGGAAGACCTTAAGCTGGACTCTCTGGTCATGGGAAGCAGAGGTCTTGGCAAAATCCAGAGGTATTCTTAACTCATTCATGTTTGATTTAGTTTTAATTTTCTGTTCTTAAAACAGAAAACAATTTGGCTTTGAAACTTTATTTTTTTATAAAGAAAATAGCCCATTTTCGAATTCGGAGTATCGTCTCTGTTACAGTACAAATGAATAGGAACAAGATCCTCTCGAGTTTTGAAGACTGTCTGGTTTTGTGTTATTGAGTCTCATCCTTGTCTCATTTTGATGATTAGATCTGTTCATATTGCAGAGACTGCCAAGCCATGCAAAGAATATCATTGATCAAAAATAGTAAAATGAATCAGATAACTTATTCTAAGATTTTTTTTTTTTAAATTTTTGAAGGAAAAATAGCCCATTTTCGGTAGAGATGATAGGAACAAGATCCTCTCTAGTTTTGGAGGAGACTGTCCAGTTTCGTGTTATTGATTTTTTTGTTTTGCTGAGAAGATTCGTGTTATTGATTCAATGATTCTCATTCTTGACTCATTTTTGTTTATCAGATTGCAGAGATTATCAAGAAATTTTATCATGCAAAAAAAAATCATTAATCAGAAATCATAAAATGAATGATTGAATTCCTATTTACGCTAAACGAAAAAGTTTTGATCCAGTTTGTCATAGGGTTTTTTTTCAAGACAAATGCGCCTCAAAGTCATGTCAATGGAACCCGATCAATATAAATGTTGGCATCGACATCAATTTTGGCATAAATAATCGTCTTCACCCGGTCTAAAAAACCGAAACGACTCCGATCTTCAAAATGAATTAGGGATGCATGTGATCCACAAAAAAGCCTAGAATGAGCCGGTCTAGTTCTTTCCAAAACTGGAGATAACCCTTCCAATGAGTAATAAATTATTGCTCTGGGAAAATATTTTCAGCAATTTTCAGTGAAAAAAAATGTTGAATATTTCGTAAAAAATTTGCATTTCAGATAAGAATGCATTGGTCCTCTCATACATTATTCATTGGTGCTTGTAATGGGTGCAGGATACTATTGGGGAGCGTGACCAATTATGTGATGACCACTGTACTCTGCCCTGTAACTATAGTCAAGGACCCAGATCTTCGCAAGCTCTGATCTCTAGGCTTCATCAGGGTGCCGATCTCTTCTGTCCCGAAATCCTCCGTTTCTGTGCCGAGCTGGGGGGTTTTCGGCTGTCAACACAGAGACACAAGAGTTTTCGGCATAGAAGATCCTGGCTCGGCTTCATCAAACTCATCCCCAGTAATCTACACTTACTAGTCATTTTCCTTTTCTGTAGTAAGTAATAATTGGAGTTTCTCTATTTATAAATTCTGTAGTTTGTTTCTTCAACGGATGATACATGCCCCGAACTTGGTACTCTAATATTTGGAAAAAAGGGAAGAAAGAGAAAAGAATTTGGTTTGTTTCTAAGTTATTTTAGTGTGTTCAATGTCATGTTATTTTTTGTTAATGTTTTGCTGAAAATTTTAGATTAATTATTTGTCTCAATGAGAGGAATGCGTTGTTTAGACCGAAGTTGAAGAAAGTCAAAAAAGATGAACAAAAACGGTCTTTCTAAACCTTTTTCGCCTTGAGTGAGTTTTTTTTCTCTCTCTCTCCCTCTTACCAGAACGAGTATTTACTCCATAAAATTCGACAAAAAACCAACTAAAATTGACGACGACTAGCAAAATTCAAATGATAAAATTTAGGGGAAAACGGCCTAAAAAAAGGCCTACTCTATGCTTGCCGATAAATGCTATCGAAGATCTGATCAACATAGATTAGGGTATGTTTCTATATATTTTCCCTTTCTTTTTTGTCTTTTGGTGTGGTAAAACAAGGTAAATTTGAGATCAAATAACAGAAACATGGACACAAGAACTAGCTATGCATCACAAGAACATGGTGCTCTGCAATTGGAGACTGCAGAGTTATTCAAATTTGTTTAGAATTACATCGACAAACAGCTTAAATCATTGTTCTAATCGCTTGGCATGTATCGATCTTTGATGAGGGCGAGTAGCTCATCTCTGGGAGGCAAACTTTCTTTGATTCCACTGCAATTGGCACAGTCATCACCCCATCTGAACAATACTGGAAACCTCTCTTCTGTCAACAACTCCAGTCCCATTGCCTCCTGGATTACTTGAACCCAATACCAAGTGACAATCGCGACAGTGTCCACCAGACCGATCGTGTCTCCCCTGAAAAACCTTTTATCCTTAAGCTGGCCTTCTAGGGTTTTCAGGAGATCAATAGCTTCTTCCTTGGCCTGCTCTTGTTCCTTGCCTTTTCTTGCGCATGCCTTCCGTACTGCAAGCAAGCACTATTCACCACAGAAGAAATTTTAAATGAATATATGCATCAGAGTGATGGGAGTGCTTGAGCTCAATATCACGACTCATTATACAATTTGAGCTATAGGCTTCACCTTTTGCAGTAGAAGAATTTTATTCCATTCTAGCTTTTCAGATCTATCTTAATTTATAGGAAAATGACTTGAGACTAGAATTTTGTCAGAGAGAATTGTGTTAGTGAACATTTATATACATTAGCAAGATGATACCGATCCATACCGACAACAAAGAAAGTGAAACAACAACATAGAACAAAAAAAGCACAAGATAGACGTGGTTCAACGGTTTGTTTACGCTCACAACAGAGAGAGTGAAAACTATTAAAAGCAGAAAAGCCTCTACGGTGATTCTAACTTAGAGGAAACCGAAATAATGACATACCTGCTCATCGATGAACTTAGCCCAGAAACGAGCCATGGCTCTTTCGTAAGGATCTTCAGGCAGGATGGGATTTACTTTCCATGTCTGCTCAATGTACTCGAGAATGACAATTGACTCGGCAACCGGCTTTCCATTGTGCAAGAGCACAGGGATCTTCTTGTGGACAGGGTTGGACTCGAGAAGTAGAGGGCTCTTGTTAGCTAGATCTTCTTCAATGAATTCATATTTGATGCCCTTTAGTTTCAGAGCTGTCTCAACTCTGCAACTGAAAGGGCTTGCCCAAACTCCTAACAACTTTACTTCCTCTGCCATTTGAAGAATTCTTTGCTCTTGTGAAGAGTTATAGTGTTATTTTTGAGGTTATTTTTCTTTCTGCATTTGGTGGCTATTTATGAGGAGTTTCTTGGCCACCAAGATTGGTGTGCAAATTTGTCAAATATCAGTAAAAAAATAGAAATGAAGTAAGTAGTCAAATATCTCTAGTGGGTGGTTGGAAAATTATAGACTTGGATAGAATATTAAACGGCAAGTAGTCTTAATACCCTTGTCATCGATTCTCATCTTTGATTTTTTCTCTATTGATTTCAAGAATAATTTTGCATTGTGTTGCTTTTGAAGAACTTGCTATAGATAATGCTTGAGCTTAATTAGATGCTTTGATAGTTCCACTACATCCTAAGTGTCAAGAAAGCCCCAAATTGGGTAAAAAGAACCGGTTAAAGATGTAGGGTGTTTGCAATAGCTCCGAAACTAGATTTTAGATTGTAGCTTTAGATTTTGCTTTAAATCTCGGAGTTTAGATTTTGAACATATTTGCTATCATCGTGGAATCATGGTTAAGCTGTAGTAAAAGCTAGTAGTGTTTGCTGCAAAAGGTAAAAATCAAATTTTAAATTCCTTCAAAATTCGACTCCAAAAGTTTCACAAACTGAGCTTCTCCAAAACCAAATTGTAGATTGTTTTCAGCTTCTAGAAATCCCGATAATCCCATAATGTTGGTAAGAAGTTTTGACGAATATTGCCGGCAACTATTTAAAAGTTGACATCTCAAAATCTGCTCAGAAAATTTGTCGAAAGCACACATAAAAACATTTGAGGAATTTTGTGAATCATTTTGTTGCCTTTATCTATACACTACTTCTTTTAAATGTACGAAGGTGTTTTCTACTTTTTGTTTTCCACAAATGCCACGACCACTTGCAATTTATACTTTGCCCCATCCTACGCCTCTTCCCAACCAACACAAAACAGTTACAAATAGAACACCAATGGGTGCCTCTTAAATAAATAAAGTACTTACAAAACGGTTACAAAGTAATTGCAACAGACACAACTAATTGCATAACAAACAAGCAAAATAATAATTTTGGAAAACTAATTATATAAATAGTCTGATGCACCCAAATTGAAGTGGTGCGTGGCTAATGTCTTCCTAACTAAACCTTGCATGTATGGCTTTTCGAATATGGACCAGTGCGTGGCTTTTCAGTAATGAACCGAACCAGTGCAAGGTTTGGAACATTGCATCAGTTGGTTTCGAACCATTGCTACTTTTCGATCGTCTGTGAACTGAATGGTACAGTTTCAGACTGTCATTTCCATGCCTATATAAACAGATTGTGTACAGCCATTTCATGCCTCCAAAAATCAGAGAGCACACATACACTTCCGCATATATAGTCCGAGAGAGCTCTGCATAGTTTCCGTCCGTGGGGCACGCATTCGAAGTGTTGCGTTTGCGTGCATAAAGATCGTTGTATCTTGGGAAGCGGACGTCCAAAATCGTGAGCACCTTGGCAAGGGCAAAATTTGCTTTTAAGGACACAGTGACCCATTCATTGGACTTGATCTACTGAATATTTTCGGAGTGGACAGTTTGTGAGTTGTATTTTTCGATCCCGTTTACTGCTGTTGTTCAATCTGTTTTTCCATTGGGCTAATTAGTTGTAATACACAGTTTGTAATACGCACTGCAGTACTGCACTGGTCCATATTTGAAAAGCCATGCAATGGTTTAGTTAGGAAGACATTAGCCACGTACCACTTCGATTTGGGTGCAAAACCGTGGAAGTAAATTCAGGCTAAGTTAAAATAAGATTGGCCCAAAAAGAAAAGAAAATAACTCTTATCCCAATTTATTTTAATCAAAGCCCGAGACTGAGTGGCGGTTCCTTCCATACCGAATGACCGATAATATTTACGACCTTGATCTCAATGACATACCCGCTCCAAAAAGAACTACAAATTCAACGGTACTTGGGCTTCAAACAAACCACGTGCAACGCACGTGGCAAAACGACTAGTTTGAACAAAAGCAAGAGTAACATCCAACTCCATTACAATACAAGTACTTTCCTCACCACACCATAACAACACAAGAACCAGCACTTAAAACAGAAGACTTGTCTGGAATCTGAAACACAAAGATTTATTTGAAAATTAACCAACCAAACCAGACAACCTATTTGTATTTAGGACCGGTTGCGGGCTGCTGAGCTTTGAAAAAGGTCAGTAACATCTGTCTGGGAGGCAGGGTTTCTTTCACAGCAGAGCACTTGTTAAACTCGTCGGTCCATTTGCATAGCAGAGGGAGTTTCTCGTCGTTCAGCAAATCCACTCCTGCTACTTCCAGGAGGACTCCAAGCCAAAGTGCGGCGAAAACCGCCACAATGTCAACAAATCCAATGTCGTCTCCTCCGAAGAACTTCTTGCCCTCGAGTTGGCTTTCTAGGGTTTTCAATAGCTCCAATACTTCTTCCATGCCCTTCTCTTGTTCCTCGCCTTTGCTGAAGCATGCCTTCCATACTGTGCCCAAACACTAAAAGTACGCGAAGAATAACATTAGTAGGCTTTGTGTAAAAGCATGTCATTAAGAAACCGCACCGAAAAGGAGGGTTGTGCATTTTTTTTTTCTTCCTATAGTCCAGATTCGATGAAGATGACATCAATCTTATATTTGTGTTGCCATAACACTAAAAACCAAGAAAAACTATCAATAAAAGTAATGCCTATTTGAAATTTGATTTGGATTCATATTTTGGGTATGACCTGCATCACACTAACTTTGAATGATTTAGCCTCTGTATTCCCTGTTTAAAAATAAAAACATCTTCTATTTGCAACTCATCATTTCAAATACCACTGTCACATTATCGCAATGAAATTATATAGTATTAAAATTCTGCGTACATACCTTGTCATCGATAAATTTCGCCCAGAAACGAGCCATGGCTCTCTCATAAGGATCTTCGGGCAATAAGGGAATCCCTTTCCATGTCTCCTCTATATACTCAAGAATGACAACCGACTCACAAATCGGCTTCCCGTTGTGCAGAAGCACAGGGACCTTCTTGTGAACAGGGTTGTGCTCAACAAGTAAAGGGCTCTTGTTAGCTAGATCTTGCGATATCATTTCGTATGGGATTCCCTTCAGTTTCAGGGCAATCTCAACTCTGCAACTGAAAGGGCTTCCCCCAAAGCCAAGCAACTTCACTTCTTCTGCCATTTTTTCCCAATTTTTACAACTATCTCAGAAGGGTGTTTTATTTTTTGCTACTACTTTGATGTATGAAATTGTTGATTTCTTATATAGGGACTTCTCTTGGAATTTCTTAGCCACTAAGGTTCCCTGTTACTAATTAATTAATTGGGTGACTCCATTTTTTAAGACACCGGCCCATGATAATCAAAGATACTACGAGATTGGTCTAAGATATCTCATCTCAAGAAACTGACCTATGGCGTGACCTCAGCCAAGTTACCCACTGAAAATGCCGGCCGTGCCCACGCGGTGTCCAAGCAGTCCATGTGGACAGTCTAAAAGTGTGTTGTAAGATCCAGATTGAAACTCTCTCTCTTTCCTCTATCTCTTTCCAAATTTGAACCGTTCAAAACCGAAATAGACGATCCGGATGCGTTGAGCGGACACCACGTGGTACCCACATGGCACCCCCAAAAATTTCTCCTAAAAGGCACACAATTTTTCTCTACTCTCTGTTCGAAATTTATATTACCCACTCTCGATTGGTGATTGATCATGTAATTGTTGTTTAGTTTCGGTCAACTCCTAAGATTTCGCATTCATATGCATAGTGTACCCACTCTCTACTCTGACCTTTGGCGTGACCTCAGCCATCGTACAAATTTTGATTTTTGTTTGTACATGCCATCGAAGCCTTGTTAGAGCTAAGAACAGTACATCCCAGATTCTGTACTTCTGTTTTTCTAAGCTAAAATAACGAGCAAAACCATAAAAAGTAGGGATGTCCAAGAAAAATCGAGAATCGTAAAACCAGTTCGGACAAAATCGATCTGTGCTTTTTAGATTTTGTCTGTGGATTAATAGTTTGGATAAGGATTAAAAAATTAAAAAACCGTGAGATGCAGATTAGGATTGAATTTTCATTTCAAAACCGTGGATTAACTGAACTGGACCGTGAAATATTTAAAAAAATAAAAAATATATGTGTGTATAATATTTATAAATAATTATAACTTTACTAATTGTTATGATTTTTTTTTAACAATTTTACATTAATGTGACAATATCTAAAACTTACGGGGTAAACTGTTAGTATTTTGTAAAAAATGAAACGTAAATTTTAAATTGCATAGATATATACACACACAGTACTCCGAAGTCCGAAAGCCAAAACCCATAAATTTTTGGTTGCTGCCTTGCTGCGCTAGTATCTGGACTTAAACTAACTTGTTATAATAGTGTAATGTTATGGCATGTACCTAATAAGTGTTTGCACTTTGCATTTTAGTTGGCAATAGAGTTATTTTATTTTTATGGAATGAAATCTGTGGATAAAACCGGACTGAACTGTGACTCACGGTTCGGATTAGAACCGAACTGTGAGACTTTTGGATTAGGATTGAATTGCATTTTCTAAAAACCGTGAGATACGGATTAGGATTGGATTCATAGGAATCCGATCTAATCCGGACCGTGGACAACCCTAATAAAAAGCTTAATGCCTAGCCACTTGCTTAGGTATTATGAGAAAAAAATATTTTCGGATGAGGTGAATCATGGGGTTTTCGCCTCCCATTATGGGTCTCACTGTGCGTTCATTGTGGTAATATGAACGGTTCATCTTGTAGAGCTCGCAAAATAGTGTATTCACGTAAAAAATCAGCTTTATCGGACATTCATAAATATATCAAAATTGAATTTTGGTTTACAAAACGGACTGTCATACACATTTTAACTTAAAAACTATTAACAAAATCGAGGCGGGATTGAGATTAAAAAAGACAATTAAAGACTCTAATTCAAATAGAATTAACGATGAAGGGAAAGAAATTAAAAGATTCTCGATAGAGAGATTCTCATTTTAGAGAGAGAATTTTTCTAAAACCCTTCGTTCTAAACCCAAATTGGTGAGAATTACAAAGAAGATAGGGTCCTGTTGTTTTGAGGGAACAATGGGTTAAGGTCTTTGTTCTTTAGCCGATTGTATATATTTTGTGGCACCCAAACACAGTCTATAGATGATGTACGTGGTTGGGACTGAGTTTTTATGTACGAACAGTGGTATTTTTGTAGCCCAGCACCCCTGCTTACCTTGGCTTTCAGCAGGGTCCCGAGTCCTTGTAAGTGGTGAGCCGCTTCATTGTATATTAAGATTCAATTTTTATTTATTTATCTATTCGGTTTGGGATTTAACATTCACACATGTTCTAATTTTGGACTTTGATCTCTCTATTTGATCCAAACTCTCCCTTGATTCTAATCTACTATCTCAACTCTGTCTCCTGAATTGTGCTTATTCTACACCCATTCCATCAATTCGGAGCCACCCATCACATCACTCCATCATCGAGCCACCTTGCTTCATTGGGAGTCACTTGAGATACGTACTCTATTGAGCTCCACTGAGTGTTCTCCGTGCAAGCCCATTCAATTATGCGCCAAGAGCCTTCCCATAAATCGTCAGTCATCGGCTTTGATACCACTTATTGGGAGGTTGTACGATGCATCAACCCGCCACTAGCGTACTCAAGGCTCAATTTGTATGAGAGTACGTAGCAGCAGAGAGTCCATAACATCACTTGAACCCAATATACAATTATACATTGAATGACCTATATTCACTTAAAAGGCTAAACCTCATTAGTGGTGAGCAACCCAATCATATATTATGGTCCGACTCTTTTTCTATTTATTCGAGATGTGGACTTAACGTTCACACATCTTAACAAAGGGAAAATGACGCCCAATGACGTGTTTTGATAATTAATATCTGCTAAAGACATTTTCAGCATTAACAAATGTTCTCAGCATGCTCTTGGCGGGTATTAATTATCAAAACACGTCCTGGGCCGTCATTTCCCCCCTAACAAACTCAAGTTGATCGGACATTAAACCTATCTAAATGAAGCATGTGATTTCTTTTAGGTCAATTATGATCCACTTAGTCTTTATTGATATCCGATCAATCTGATTTTCTGAATGTAAGATAAGCACATAGCTGCTTACAAAATGAACTACTTGAACCGTTAAATAAGGCAAATGAAATTCATTACGTGCTACAAGAGTGTCCACGCTAAGAATCTTCGCATGAGAGAATCTTAATTCCACTTTTTGGTGACCGTGTTAAGTTGGTTGGGGTAAGTGATGCAAAACCGTTTTCCATACTTGGAGCTACATGCATGATTAATCTCAAAAATCTATTCAGGTAAACAAGAAAATAGGCATTCAACTATGTCATTTTATCGAGCATTTGGGAGGCGAGCAACATCTGTCTGGGAGGAAGAGTTTCTTTCACAACAGGGCAGTTGTTAAACTCGTCGATTCATTTGCATAGCAGAGGGAATTTCTCGTCGTTCGGCAAATCTACTCCGGCTACTTCCAGGGTGACTCCAAGCCAAAGTGTGGTGAAATCCGCCAAAATGTCAACGAATCCAATGTTGTCTCCTCCGAAGAACTTCTTGCCCTCGAGTTGGCTTTCTAGGGTTTTCCATTGCTCAAACAATTCTTCCATGCCCTTCTCTTGTTCCTCGCCTTTGCTGAAGCATGCCTTCTCTACTGAGCTCAAGCACTAAAAGTACGCGAAGAATAACATTAGGAGAAAAACTTTTTTTTATGGCAGAGCTGTGAATATAAATTTTACGGCACTTTCGGACGGACTGGATTTAAAAAAAATTATTCGCTAGAAGAGTTTAACTCTTTGCTGGAAGAGTTTTTTTTTTTTTAAATCCGGACCTAGACCATTGATTGCCGAAATGAACGACTGAGATTGCGCGGAGCCGTGAATAAGTTTCTCTCATCACTAAAGAGAAAAGCTTTTTTATGGCGGAGCCGCGAATATACTTTATCGCTCTCAATCGCACGGGTCCAAAAGTGTTTTAGATGGTTCGGATTTTAAAAATAACTATTTGCTGAAAAGAGTTTTTTTTTTTAAATCCAGACCATTGATCGCCGTAACGGACTTCTGAAGTTGCGTGGAGCGTGAATAGCTGCCGTATTGAATAAGTTTCTCTCATCACTAAAAGTATTTGCCTATTTGAAGTTTGATTTGGATTCATATTTTGGGTTATGACCCGCGTCACACTATAACTTTGAATCTACTAAAATTTTATGCATTTTTCCTTATGTATGCTAGGCGGGGCAAGCTCATCATTTCAAATACTATTGTCACAATATTATCGCAATGAAATTATGTATCAAAATTCTGAATACATATACCTTCTCATCGATAAATCTCGCCAAAAAACGAGCCGTGGCTCTCTCACAAGGGTCTTCAGGCAACAAGGGAATCCCTTTCTATGTCTCCTCTATATACTCAAGAATGACAACCTGTTGGAAAAATTGGCCGCTGCAATTCTGAACTGTTGGCGAAACCTCCACAAATACTGAAATACACTTCGAGTCACGACTATGTCGCTTTCCTAAAGACAGTATTTGCCCCCACCAATTCCGGTATGCAAAGGGTTACAACAAACCTGCCTTCAAGATAAATCGAAGCCCGAATTTGATGTTCTTTCCGTTTTCGTTTGCACTAACGAAACGGACAGAATATCTGCTTGAACGAATATAGGAACCGAGAACCACTGTGTTCTATTTTCTGCAGCAAAACAGAACGCAGAATGAATGCTAGAAAATATAGAGAGAGATGTGGAAGAGATTCGGATTATGTGTGTATATTATGAACACTGGATTCTGCTAAGTAGTGGTCTATTTATAGGCCACTATGCACCCATTGAGAATGGGTATGCACCCGATCTAATCTGACCGTTGGATCGGATCCTACGGCCTAGATCGATCAGTCACACCCAGTCACACCGAACTGGTGTGCTGTTTCACTCACACCCAATCGGATTTGATCCAATCCGTTGGATCGAGCCCATTCGCGGCCGACGGCTCAGATCGCAACTCTACAAACCAACACACCTGTAGGCTCGAGTTGCACCCGATCGGAACCGCTCCGTGTGACTCATCTGCCACGAGTGTGACATGCGGCATCCACGTCAGCGCCACCTTACTGCCAACTCGCAATAAGAAGGCGCCTAGCGCTGACGTGCTAAGTGCAAAGTGCGCCGCTAAAGCGCCACAATGCACCATAGCCCACGCCACACAGCCCACGCCGCGCACGTGCGTGTGTGAGTGTGTACCGGGTCTGCCGGTATGGTGCTTTGGCTGCACCACACTAGATCATTAGTTACTTTCATTAGGAATGTTTCCTAATATATACCACTCCAACATCTCTCAGCTTACCAATGTGGGACAAAGCTCACAAAGAGGAAAAACAAGCATTCTAAGGAAACAAAGAAATTTTCCAAAACCAAAAAACGACGACTCTTTTATTTTGAAAATCTCTAACACAACCGACTCGCAAACCGGCTTCCCGTTGTGCAGAAGCACGGGGACCTTCTTCCGAATAGGGTTGCTCTAAACAAGTAAAGGGCTCTTGTTAGAGCATCTCCAGGAGACACGCCAAAACATAATTTCTGGCAAGATGGCGAGAAGTAGGGGGGAAATCATTCATTGAAGCCCTTACAAATTTGATTGATGAGAGCGGTAGCCTTTTTCCAGTTGGTCTAGCCAAGTCCAAGTCCCTTTACTTTAGCCGGGTTCGCCCGTCTTTTCTTTCGCTTTCTGATTAAGACCCTGATGAAAATCCTCTCAAATCCTCCAGTGCCTCTATGATCTTTCATTTCAGATGCTAATTTGTTAGCCTTATTATGTTATCAAAGTCTCCAACGGCTGCTGCTGAGTCATCCCCTTCCGGGGATTCAAATCGGACCGCAGGAGGGGATGGATAAAGGAATTCATCCCTCTCTCATAGAAAGTGCCCTGTAGGGCCAACAAGGAGATCTTACCTAGGGCGGAGATTTAAGAAAGAAAGGAAGTAATCTGTCTCTCCTTGAATGGTAGCCCTTGCGGGGATTAAAAGCCACACCCAGCAGCCTCTCTTTGGGCGTTGCCAGTTTAACCTGAGCTCTTGTCCCTCGCTAGTTCTGGCGAGATTTTGGAGGCTCGCTTGTGTCAGTTCTCTCTCTCTCTCTCTGCCCCCGCTGTATCCTCGTTGTTGGAAGCTGGATTAGTGGGTTTTGCAGTTGTGGGTTTTCCGGTAGTGGGTTCTCCGATTGTGGGTTTTCTAATCGCCGGTGTATAGAGGGGGGAAATCTGGAAATTGGAGAGAAGAGATGCGTGTGTGAGAGAGGGAGAGGCCTCGGTGGGTTTGAGTGTGTGTGAGAGAGAGAGTAAAAATGGCGAGGAAAATGATGGCTAAGGACGTGTTTTGATAATTAATACTCGCCGAAGATATTTTCAGTATTAACAAATGTTCTTAGCTTGTTCTTGACGGGTATTAATTATTAAAATACGTCATGAGCCGTCATTTTTCCAAAATGGCGGTGGATGTAGGGGTGGTGAGAGAGGAAAGTTGAGTTATTTTTGTTTGAGGTTAGTGTAGGGACCTATCAAAGTGATTTATTATTATTATTTTTAAATGACTAGAGTGCGGAGGAGACTATTGGGAACCCACAAATTTAGTGGCTAGCTAATGAGCTTTTCGTCATCAAAATGGCTAGAAAAGTGGTGTGACTGATGGAGATGCTCTTAGGTAGATCTTATGGTATCATTTCATATGGGATTCCCTTCAGTTTTAGGGCAATCTCAACTCTGCAACTATATGGGCTTCTCCTTAAGCCAAGCAACTTCACTTCTTCTGCCATTCTTTCAAACACTTCTGAATTTCTATTCTCTCAAAAGAAGGGTGTATTTTTGCTGCTACGTACTTCGATGTATGGATTTGTTGACTTCTTATGTAGGGACTTGCTTGCTTGTTCATTTTGGGATTTTGGATTTAGATTTTGGGATCATGAGTGAAGAGAGATAAAGAGAGAGAAAATTTATTGAGAACCATATGCAAAGATAGAGTCCAAAATCTAAATCCTAAAACGAACAAGATTTCATGTTCATTGGATGGCTCCATTCTTTAAATATGGATGTTCAAAGCATCCTGTTTCTAGTTTATGAATAATTTATCTCAGTCCAGTTATGTATTTTGTGTGATGTGTTATGGCAGAACCGGAAATTGAGAACATAAAAAACAGAGAATTCCCAAGAAGATCAATAGTAAAATCCATGTATTGAAAAAAGAGAATAGCATGAGCTGATCATGGCCATATATCTCATGAGAGAGAAACTTATTCACGGCTCCACGAAATTTCAGCCGTTCGTTTCAGCAATCAATGGTCCAGATTTTAAAAAAACTATTCGCTAGAATAGTTATACTATTTTCGCAAATAGTTTTTTTAAAAACCATCCGTCCAAAATACTTTTGGATGCGCACGATTGAGCGCCATAAACTTTATTTACAGATTACTCCGTAAAGAAGTTTTTCTCATATATCTCATATAAGAAAAGCTTAAGCCCTGATATTTTACGTAAAAGATCTTATCGCACTAGAAGATGCTCAATGAGAAAGTCAGATCTTTGCCAACATCATGTATGTGATTCGGGTTGAATTCGAGACAACTAAAGATATATATATATATATATAGGCAACTCATGATAGCATGATAATATGCACCCTCGAGTAAGTTAGGCTGGCCTGGAATGAGAGATGCTTGGCAGCATCTCCCTGTAGAGCAGTGCAAAACGGTTGTTCATCTCGACAATCGATCGCTCAAATTTTAACCAAGTACGTAATGGATGGTTCAATTTATATGCGTTCAGATTCGATCCGAGTCGTTCGTGCCGAGATGAACGGCATGATCGGCTGTTCTGCATCCGCTCGGCAGAGAGCTGCTCAACAACATTCTCGGGTCCGGTTGGCCTATGCCGGTCCATTCGGAATTGAGACACCTTAGTTATAAAAGATAAAAAGAAAAAAAACCAGTTCTACCTTCCGTTATAGAAAAAGAAGAACTCCAAGAAATTGATTGATTTTGTTGAATGCCGCACTTCAGACCCCATGATGGTCAAAGATACAGATTGATCTCAAGAAACGGTCTACAATGGGTGACCTCAGCCACCAAGGCACACAATTTTCTCTACTATTTTCCAAATTTTTAGTATTATGCACTCTTGTTTTTTTATTTATTTTATATTTTATATATAACCAAAGCTGTATACATTAGCGGGGATTAGAGGAGTTAGCAGGTTAGTCAACAGGAGGTTCAAAGGCTATTCATTGCCTAGAACTCCAAATGCTCACGATGGGACTCGACCCCTAGCCTCTCACATGCAAGAAATGAGCAGGAAATACCATTGGGCTACAAGCCGTTTGGCACACTCTCGATTGATTGATCATTAATTGTTGTTCAATTAGGTCAACTCCTAAAATTTCGCATTCATATGTAAACTGTACTTGGTCGGCGTCCCTCAAATTCGGGTCATCATAGGCACTAAGCCACTAACAAATTAACAATAAAAACTTAAAAAAGGATTTGGATTCTTTCTGGTCTCGGACGGTCCTTTGCTGCTTACTATTTGAATGTTCTTTTTGGAATCATCCTGATAAGTTGGACCATTACCTTTTAGTTCACGTTCATTGCCCATTGGATATAGAATGATATGGTTTCTAAACATATTCAGGTTAAACATATGTGTTCCGAAAGCATATCAAATGCTAGTTGTTAAATTTTTCAGTTCTAACCTAAAATCAATTGGTAATAGGAGGAGTAACCTCTAGATTTTATTAATCAAGTTTAAGTGGCTTAGATAAGCAATGTGATATAAAGTCTAACAATCCCCTCACGTGGAATCTGGATGCACGTGGAGGTACTAATTGAGGAGACTAGAAGATTTGCTCAGGCGCCGGAGACTCGACCACGTGAGGTGAGATCACCCAAGACTTAACTCTGATACCATATTAAAAAAAGAATCAATTTTTTTTTTAATGAGAACCTTGCTTTCATTGATGTATCATTGATTGTCTTAGCACGCCTTTATATAGGCTACACAACTTGGTAACTAAGAAACCTAGCTAGACTAATAAATGAAGCTTGTAGAACAAGGAAACATAAATATTAATCTAGCCTAAATAGGAAACATAATATTGAAACCTAGAAAATATGGTAAAATAATATTTTCTAATATCATGTCAATCACCGTCAAATTTAAATAGATCTACCAACTTGAGTTTGAAAAAATCAAGAAAAATCAGGAACAGTCAAGTCAAACCAAACTAAGAGAATCGAGGAGTAGCCAAGCCAAGTCAAGAGAAATCTTCAAACTCAAATAGGTCTACAAACTCAGCTTGATAGTACAGCAAATTGGAGAAAGAAGAAAGCTAGCGTCATGTAAAATCTACTTATTTCATTTTGTATCTTTCGGAATGAATGAAAATAATTTTGCCTATATAAAAAAAAAGAGTCAATCAACTGCAATCTAATCATCTTCGTCACTTTCTTAGTTTTGGCAAAGTGACAGTAGCCCAGCGCATGCAGCATTTGTTTTGCACTCTTCTGCCGGTTTGCTAGCCTGATTTGCTGGCCCTTTAGTACCGTTGGAGGCCGAAGATGGTTTCCTAACAACAGAAACAGAAACTCTGATTAACGAAGACTTGAAAATGAGTTTTGGCGCGGAGGAAGCCCCTTGCTTTTCTTCATTCTTGGAGCCGTTGCTAGTTATTGCCAGACAATCCGTGGGGTTACAAGCAGGTTCTTCAGAGACCCTTCTCCTCTTTTTCGATCTATTGCTTGATGTTTCCTCATCGTCATCTTCATCGAAAACCTCATCGGCGATTCTCTGAATAACCTCTCTCCTCGGTCCTCCAAATAACGATTTCATGAGAGCTTCATCCTCTTCTTCCAACTTCTTTTCCTTATCCTCAGCCGAGCGCTGCAAATCCTCCAGCATTGCATCTACACTGACAGTTGCTTGTCTTGACTTCATGGACTTCACTTCATCCAGGGCAGCAAGGATGTTCATCTCTCTTTTCGAGTCCCAAGTTCTGTTCTCCAAGGATTTCATTGCATCTCCTATTCTTCCTTTTCTCTTTAAAGTTTTTCACTATCTGCTTCCTCATCCTCTGTGCACCACGGTTCGAAATTCCACATTGCTCCTGCCTCGATGACATAGTCTGAATTTTGCGGGTTTGTCTTTATCATTAACTCTGCAGAGCACTTGATGCACTTGAAATAAAACCTGAAGATTTGGATTCCCAAGTACCTCTCGCCGACTGCGTCTTCTTCGTGCCAAATTCGACATCCAATTTGGCAACCGCTAAACTTGCCACATCATCCGAGCCATATAATTACGGTTTGATGGGCTCAACCTTTATTACTTTTTTTAAGACAACGCGAACTGGCACTACATAAATCACCACAAAATCGCAAGAAAGTGCTCACGCAGGTCAAACAGCACACCGGAGTTCTAACCATGTACTTGAATTTTCCATTGAAAGTGCTCCTAAACCTAATTTGTGAACTTGATCCAATTATGAGGATCCGAATCCTCTATAAGGATTTCCCTGTGATGATCTTGTGAGACTTTTCGTGTGAAGATGACAACACATTAATGAAAGAATCCAATGGTGGTTGTTCAGAATTCAAAACGACGTTGTTTAGAAAGAAAAACACAAAACAAAGAGAAAACGGGAAAACTTCTACATACCCTTACAAACCCCCCCCCCCCCCCCCCCACACACACACACACACTCACAAATGAGATCCGTTAGAACCCATTTATGAACTTGATCCTCTGGATGGTATTAGTGTAGTCCCTTTAAATTTCCGTTTGAAAAAAAAAAAAAAATTAGTGTAGTCACTTTGACCAAAGGCATGTTTTACATATCTTTTTTATGTTTTGATAATTTATCAAAAAGGGAAATATCTCATATTCTGAAGTGCTAACGGGGGGGGGGGGGGGGAGGGAATCTACACACCCCTTTTTTTGGTGTCATAAGCCCTTACTAATTTTTGTGGCCCTATACGAAATGTGTGGTAGTTTATTATACAAACGTAGTGATCGACTCTTTTTATTTTGTGGCTCGTATGAGATATTTTGTTGTTAAATTCATATGGACTTCTGTGGTTACTTATACGAACTTTTGTGATACAATATATGAATTAATTTCTATGATCCAATGTACAAATTTTGTGGGTCAAAAAGTCGGACTGAGGGATTGTGCTGCGCAGCTTGCTGTGCAGGGCGAATTGCCTCCACTCTGGTTTCGGTTCAATGATCGGAAACGTTCACTTTGTAGAGCTCGTTGAGTAGAACAAATATACCAAAAATCAGCTCGATCAGATATCATTAAATGCCTCATCCAAACATTATTTTCTTGAAATTGTAGTGTACCAAAAACAATGGATTTTAATATAGTGTTTCAGATCCATTCATTTCAAGATAATAATGTTCGGATGAGGCACTTAATGATATCCGATTGAGCTGATTTTCGCCATATATGTTCTACTCAACGAGCTCTACAAAGTGAACGTTTCCGATCATCGGGGCCGAGACCGGAGCGGCGGTGATTGCCCCGCACAGCACGCTGCGCAGCACAGTCCCTCAGTCGGGAGTTCAAAGATGGCGCAAAACTTATGAGTCATCACACAAAGGGCTGGAATACGAAAAAGTTTCACTTTCAAATAAGCTATCAACATCAACCAAACAATACACTAGCCGTTGGGAGGAGCCTATCTTTGTACAGTTTTAAGGTTTTCAGGTGGAACAACCGGCAGGCACCATGATCAAAGCGGAATTAATAAGTAGAAGTATATAAAAGCCTTACAAGGAAAGAATGGGATGCGATTATGATGAAATTCAACTGCAACACTCTTTCTAGGCCCCAACTTATTAAGGTCACTTTCTCAATTTCATGCTTCAATTATTTTTATTTAGCCTTCCTGCTTGAAAATGAGTTGCTCCATTTTCTAGGTTCAGGTCCTAATGCTTTGATTTATATAATTGGTGTTAGTATTTTTTTTTCATACACCTTAGGGTGTTCGAATCAGTTTACGTGCATTTTTTAATTCATCAGGATGAATGCAAGGGATTATTTTATGCTCCATCTGCTCCTCCTTCTAACAAAAGTGTATGGGCTTCACACACACTCAGGCAAAAAGTCTTGAATCACAGACAAAATACACAAACACACATAAAATGTGCGGGGCTCACACACACTAGTGTCATGTGGTCTCACACATTTTTTTAAATATCTGTGTGTTGATTTGTGATTCTAGACTTGTTGTTACTGGCAACTTTTTGTAACAACAAGTTTTATGAGTGGGCTTATATTGGGCTCTCTGCATGTAGATGGTTGGATTGGACTCATAAAATTGTTCAATATGCACATAAATTGGCTCGAACACTTTATTTATTAAAAATAAACCATATTCTATGGGTGATCATGGGAAAAATTTGCATTCATTAAAGTAAAAAATTATGATTTTTGTACGAGGACCTTTTAATGATCATAATTTTTTTTAATAAATAAATCTATGGTCATTAAAGGGTCCTTGGAAAAATTTCTCATTGGCACAAATATTTATTGATAATTTTTATTAAAATTTATGGTAAAAAATTAGATGAAGTCTCTAGATGTAAGATCTTTGGATCCTTAAACGCATGCCATTAAAGGATTATCAAGTGTAATTTATTTTGTTGATCAACAATCAATAATTTATTTTGTTGATCAACAATCAAGTGTAATTTAATGATTGAGCAAAAGAAAAGTGTAATTTATGATTACACGGAGTAATTATGTAGAAGGGTAGTTTAGGTATTTACCACTCGACCAAATGTTTTTGATAGAAAAGTTACAAAGAATGCGAGGAAATGATCACATAATCGAGAGCTCCTCCCCTCACAAGTCACACGAATCTCATGACCGTACTAACGAACTTCAGGTATAATGGGACCCTGCTGAAGTACAGGTGTTAGGTCTTATTTGGATCGTCCATACTCAACAATGAACGATTTAGATTTTACCTTGATTAGATGGTTAAGATATGTTCGATTAAGATGAAATTTGAGTCGTCGTCCATACACGGTTGAAATTTGAGCCGTCCATGCTAGGCCCAAATGAGAACAATACCCATGTTGTTGTTTCTAAGGAACAACAAGATACCCCATTTAAACAAATGAAAAATGATGGCTCAAGATGTGTTTCGATAATTAATACTCGTCAAAGGCATTTTCAGCACTAATGCGACGAGTATTAATTATCGAAACACGTTCTTGGCCATTATTTTCCCTTTAAACAACCCCCAAGATCATGTTAAGAGTATGCAAAGCAAAGTTAAACTACCTTTTTTTTTTAAATTACAACAAACTTTTTTAATTTTTGTAAGGGATTGGACCGTCAGCTTGAACTTGTTTTTGAGTTCATTTCGGGTTTATGTTGATAATTTAGATTTTTGAAAATTATCAAAAATTTATATTCAACATAAAGTTATGTCGATTGAGTATCAATTAAAGTAATTTCAAAATTTATTTATCTTAAACAAATAGGTTGACACACTGGATTTGATGGCAAATTTATTGTTAAGCATGTGTAGATTGTTATCCAAATGTCATCGGGTTTTTTTTTTTTTATATAATTAATGTTCCCGATAAATTTTGAGAATAAAGAACAAAAATAACATGGTATTGGGCTCCCAAAAAAAAAAACAAAATATAGCAAAGCCAGAGAGAGACAGACTCACACAGAAGCTGATTTTAATTTTTTATTTATTTTTGGAGGAAAGGCTCCCCTGATTTAAGCAAAGGAAAGCACAGATAGCGTCACTAGCACAGTTTGTTGGCATGCTTGAGTAGGCTGTTTGTTGGTATGTTTGAGTAGTCTCTCTCTCTCTCTCTCTCTCTCTCTCTCATAAATTACATCATGCATTTCAGTGTGTGAGCAGCCTTCTGTAATCATAACCCTATAGATACAAACATGATACATCTCCTCCCCCACAATCCCCAAATGTTGCTTTGTTGGAGTATTTCTCACCTCCACCCTTCTCAATCAGACATGGTTGAAACCCTATGGATAGAGCCCACCCTTTGCCGGAAGAAATAGGGCCCATCCAACAAAACCATCAGCAAAGTCTTAAGCTTTGCCTTCCATTGTTGAAGCTCGAAAGCTCAAAAACCCATAACCCATTTTGGGCATTTGCTTTCTGGGTCTCCAAATCACTTAGAAAACTGTGCTGTGGAGCTAAAGCCTCAAATGGGTTTTGTTTTAGAAGGCTCCATTTCAATGGTATGGTGGTGAACAACTCAGTCTATTGTGCTTCCCCTTGTTTTCTTCAAGCTGAAATGGAGGGTATAGTTAAGGAAAAAATAGTCTTGCAAGAGGAAAAAGGTGAGGGTTTTGTTGGTGTGATTGAAGAGGAGTGTAGAGAGAGTAGTTCAAGCTCTGATTTTCTTGTATCTGAGGCTACTATTAATGAAGAACACAGTCACAGTAGCTCTGAGGACTCATCTTCACCCCCTTCATTGAGTTGGCCTGTGCCGAAGCCTGATTTGCCACATTGTTCCAGTTCTGACGTTTCTCAAGGTGGTGAGAAACCCCATTTGGATGAAAGAAAACTGGTGAAACAAGGGTCAACATTATCAGGTATTTATTGTGTCATTTCCATTTCAATCTATAAGCAGATGCTTATATTCTTGCATGTTTATTCATTTATTTGGTATTTTAGTCTTTTTATATTGCTGAATTTGGTATTTTATTTAATGTGTTGTTGATAGAGATTGAGATGATGAAGGAAAGGTTCTCAAAATTGATTTTGGGAGAAGACATGTCTGGTTGTGGAAATGGGGTTTGTACCGCATTGGCTATTGCAAATGCAATTACTAATCTCTGTGGTATGCTATCTGCTTGTCAAGCAAATCTTTTGTTTGTTTTGGTTTGATGCGAATTTGGTTTAATTCAAATGCTCCATTGTCTTATCTTTTGACTGTCGTTGATATTCCTATGCCCATTTTTTTAGCTACAATGTTTGGGCAACTTTGGAGATTAGAACCTCTTCCTGATGAAAAGAAATTGATGTGGAGAAGAGAAATGGAGTGGCTTCTTTGTGTTAGTGATCACATTGTTGAGTTTATACCGTCCTGCCAGACGTTTCCTGATGGAAGTAAGCTTGAGGTAAATTTAACTCATCATGGATCACAAAAAATTGAGTTCGAAAAGCATAACACTATTACTGTTTTGGGAAGAGTAGCAAAACCTAACGGAAACCCTATTCTATGACAAATGCCTGCTTTTCATATTTGGACTTTTAGATTTGAAAGATTGGGAAGAAGAATTTTCGTTAGTTTTAAATGCTTGAAGAAGTATAAAATTTGGATACTTTCCCTATCCTTTCACAGTTAATCCAAATAACTCATGGGAATGAGTATAGCTCTATGCAGGCAAAACTAGTATGAAAATTACCAATGAACTATTTGGCTGAAATGTCAACCTGGTCTTCATCCTTTACTTTTTCCTTGTGATTCAGATCATGACTTCTCGACCCCGATCAGATCTGTACATCAACCTTCCTGCTCTTCGCAAATTAGATAACATGCTTCTTGTAAGATTCCACCTGCAGTTGTTTCTTATTCCAGTCTCCCGTTTTAGTAACTTGTTCCCTCGTCTTATGAGATCATTAGTAATGCAGTTTCCTTTTCGAGCAGGAAATATTAGACAGTTTTACCGAGACAGAGTTCTGGTATGTTGATCAAGGAATCCAAGCCTCAGAGGCTGATGGATCATCCTCTTTCCGGAGGCCCCTTCCTCGCCAAGAAGAGAAATGGTGGCTACCAGTGCCTAGGGTTCCTCCTGGTGGCCTCAGTGAAAATTCGAGGAAGCAGTTGCAGCACAGACGTGATTGCACAAATCAAATTCTAAAAGCTGCCATGGCGATAAACAGTATTACTTTAGCTGATATGGAAGTCCCTGAGTCGTACTTTGAGGGTCTTCCAAAGGTACATAACATTATGTCTGTCCATGAAAGATTATTTTATACACAAAGTTGCAAACTTTGGGTTTAGGGATTTGAAATGAATGAATTTGGCATGAGTAATACAACATCTAGAAACTTTAGTTCAGTTTTACATTTTAGGCCTACATTCCAAGAACAGATTTGAGAGCTTTATATAGAGGGATTACAAATCTCCATAAGAGATTCTACTTGTGCAAGACTTAGATCTTCAGTCTTTACTTCGCTACTCAATTCAATACTCTAGAATCATGAATCTACCTTCGGTATTCAACCTTCCTAAAGTTCCACAACTCAACATCGAACCCGTTCATTCAAAATCCATTCATCCAAATGGAGCCTCCTTGTTTACTTATTGTGCTTGTATCTGGTTCCAGAATGGAAGAGCGAGCCTGGGTGATCTGATCTACCGATACATCTCATCAGAACAATTTTCTCCTGAATGTCTACTCGACTGCATTGATTTGTCGTCTGAACATCAAGCACTAGAGATTGCCAACCGAGTGGAGGCCTCAATTTACATATGGCGCCGAAGAGCCAATCCAAAACCCCTAAATAGTACCAGCCGATCCAATTCAAAATCGTCATGGGCATTGGTCAAGGAGCTGGTTATAGACGTGGACAAGAGAGAATTGCTTGCTGATAGAGCTGAGAGCCTCTTGCTTTGCTTGAGACAGCGGTTCCCTGGTTTGACTCAGACCACATTAGATATGAGCAAGATCCAATGCAACAAGGTTTGATTTCACCCCTTTTCTCTTTCTGCATGCCTTTTAGTTGCATCTTTAACTTAAGGAGCTTGTACATTTCTGAGAAGGTGGTGGCGACAGAACACGACACTCATTGGATACTCGCTTTGTCCTATTGACCCCTTGTTATTCAAAATCATTAGTTTAAAATAGTGCACTTCTGCTAAACAATGAGGAATATTTTTTTTTGTTAAAAAATTTAAGTTGGTGTTACGGTACTCATTTTAATATCTCTTGATATGATTTCTTGAAATATGGTTTTCAAAACATACAACATATATGCCTGTATAACATATTCTCAGCTTATGGTGTCCTTAATTTTTGAAAATAATAGTGTGTGTTATGTATGTGCTTGTCGTGTGTCAGTTTCTGTGCTACTTAGTCTTCAATAACACTTACATGATACCCTTTTCTTCAGGATGTTGGCAAATCCATCATAGAGAGCTACTCTCGAGTTCTTGAGAGCCTGGCTTTCAACATTGTGGCACGTATGGACGATCTTGTTTATGTGGATGACTTGACAAAGCATTCCGATCAAGTCATGTCAATTTCTAAGGTCGGTGTGATTGCTCTCAAGGGTGTTGCCATTCCTTATTCTGTGCCCATCTCGAGCACTCCATACAAAACAGCTTTTACCACACCTAGCTTTTCACCTGCACGACTCATTAGCACTGAGAAAGGGGGAGAAACATTACCATATCCCGATAGCAACAGGCTTCTGCCACGTGGGTTTGGAGTGAAGAAGATTCTGACAGATTATCTTAGCATTGATACAAGAGGGAAAGACTGCAATGGCAAAGTTGAAAGATCTTCAAGTTTTAGCATTGATACAAGAGGTAAAAACAGCATCAGCAACCTTGAAAGATCAGATTCATCTTCAAGTATAGTTCGCGAGGCTTCAACATCTCAAACTGGAATAGGATCCTCCCAGTGTTCTAGCGACGGCATCAGTCCACGGATGCGGATACAGGATTCAGTATGGGAAGAGTGATATATTACTACATGTGCTTTGAACCAGTTTTATGACATTTGGGTTCTTGAGCCAGTTCATGTATTTGTTTCCACAGATGTAAACATAGTCCATCAGATTGTTTGATTCTTGTTGTATCGAGACGTGTTATATGCTAATGACTTGTGAGTGTGGTCGTCCATTATTTGACATTCCCTGCTTTGACTATTGAGAATTCACCGGAGTGAACTGACTCGGGGCAAGAAAAAAAGTGAAAGATCGCAATATTCCAAAAACTGACATGCGCTAGCCGGGCGGAAAAAGGAGCACCTGAAGCCTAGGCGGGAACTAGTCGATTGATCTAGGCGTTAGACCACAGCGTAGAGCCTAGACGGGGACTTTTAGAACACTTGAAATATGATATTCTAAGTGTTCCAAATGATATACTAATATAGATCATTAGATCAAAATCTGCATTAGTTGAACTTTCCTCTATTTTGAAAGGCAAAAAGGGTCTGTGTGAGTTGTACAAAATTACAAAGCAAAGAAATGCTAAAAGAGAAGGGTTATAAAGATGGGGCATTCCGAGAATTGAACTCGGGACCTCTCGCACCCTAAGCGAGAATCATACCACTAGACCAAATGCCCTGATGTTGACATGCCTGCAATATATAACTATTTCAATAATGTAAATAACCACATTATCTTCTCTTAGCACCTCGATGTTCTGTTTCATGCGTAAATTTCACCTAGAACTATTTATATCTTGTGATACCTAAAGCATTCATTTACTATTTGGAAATTGGAAATAACTTGTCTGTAGTCCACTTTTGGTCTGCAGAGAGCACTTCGTGTGATCGTAGCCGTCTAAAAACATTTTAATGGACTAGATTTGTTGAAAGTATCCTACTGATAAAATATTGTAGGATACTTCATTAGATTTGAATCATTAATTATTGAAATGAGTGGTCGTGATTGAAGTGAATTGACTTCTTTCCAGTTGACTCCATAGAAGCCATGCCCTTACAAATTTTAGGGAGAGACAAGGAAAAAAAAAATCCTATAATGATTAATGTGGCTGCGGATAAATTCTTGTTTTATATTTTTACCCCTCGTTGATTTATGATTTAAGATTAAATCTAAATATTTTTTATGAGAATGTTTGAGTATAAGAGGAACTTTGAAAGCATTTTTTTTTGTAACTTTTGGTATTTTGCAAAGTGTAGGGAAAGAAAAAGACGAAAATTAATTTTATATATAGGAGAGAGCTTGATTTTGTTTTTGAAAATTACATTTGCTTAGTATATAATATGGATCAGATCGTCGTATTCAACATAAATTTGATGTTAATTGGAAGCCAATAAAGTAAAATCAGACTGTTCTGTTTAACAAAAAACAATCAGACTGTTTCTATCATTCAGACTATTGAAAGTGAAAAAAGGAAGAAAACAAAATTTGGTAAACAAAAGACATGATTTATTATTTTTTTGGTAACCAAAAGGCATGATTTATTATTATTATTATTATTTATTTATTTTTTGAACATCAAACAAAAGGCATGATTGCATTTGGATGGCTAACATAAAGTAGAAAAAGAGAGGTTGAAACAAATTTTAGCATCCCAAAAACCAAAAGTGGCCCTTCCCAATATAAAGGGTCTCTGTCATGTTTTTGGGATCAAATGGTAATGTTTATCAGAAGATTAAACAGTGGAGATAAAAGTCGATGGAGCTAAACTACTAGAAGCCAAATACCATTCTCCATACGTGCATTCCGAGCTTTTTTATTTTCCTGTATGATCGGAGTTTGGTTAAGTTTTGACAAGTTTCATCGGGATCCGGGGATGCTGCAAAGCAGCT